>NW_026652276.1:119065564-119295479 GCF_009828535.3 Hylobates moloch
ACACCACACATACACACCATATATCCTATACACATATATACACCATACACCACACATCCCATACACACACATCACACATTACACATCCCATACACACACACCACACATTACACATCCCATACACACACATACCCCACACATACACACCACATATCCCATACACACATATCCACTACACATCATGCATCCCACACACATATACACATCACATGCACACACCATACATACACACTGCATATCCCATACACATAGACACACTACACACCACACATCCCACACACATATACAGACCACACACATATACTACACATCTCACACACATATACACACTACATAGGCACACCACACATCCCATACACATATACACAGCACACACGTACACTACACATCCCATTCATATATACACACCACACACATACACACCCCATATACATATACACAGCATACTCATATACACTACACATACATATACACACACCACACACATACATGCACTCACAAACACATGACACACACAACACACAACTACACACATAAACATACTACATGTACATAGATACACACACATGCCACACACAAACATACATATACATACATCACACACCACATATACACCCCACATATATACAGACACCTGCACACACACAACACATGTACCACATGCACATATACACAAACATACACACATCAATTTCAGTTTTCCAAGGAAAGTTATTAAACTTCTGCTGCCTGATCTCACTGGTCTATTCCAAAACCTAGTACAAGATGTTATCTGATATAGCACAAAAGTCATTTACTTTAAGATCAAAACTGTCATGAAGTTCTGTGGAAGACATCATGATCCCTAAACATTTTGAACTATTTGACAAATTAGCAGACATAAAAATCCTACCCAAAAGGCAATCTGGAAGACTGTAAATTAAAATTTACTTTGAAATGCGAAGCAATGAACCTGTTACATGATGGCCTCTCTTATCAAACATGGAAAAGCTTAGAGGTGGGCAGATCATTTTGTAATGCTATATCTCATGTTTGGGAAATTTGAAAAAGGGGAGGCTTTCCAACCGGGATCATCTGGGTTTGGATATGTTCATGCTGACAATACCTGCTGTCTTCACGAGGCATTCCAAGATAGTGGTAGTAAATTGCAAGATGAATAACATAGAATTTTCAAAATTTGCTCCATGGACCACTGAACAATAATTCAACGATGAAGGGGGAAAGGAACTAAAAAAGCAAGGTGAACAAAATCCAAATAATATGCTTTCAGTTATTCCTCAAAGAAGAAAAAAAAGAAAACTTGAAAACCAATACTCCAGCCATTTGAAGTTTGGCAAACAGTTCTCGGCTTGAGACTTCTCTCACATTTGAACATGCTCGAGCTCAGCTGCAGCTAATGCTCAGATGCTGCTAGATAATATTTCTCCCCAGCTAAAATGGGGTTTATCGGTTCAGAAGAGATGCATTTCGCAGATAAAAACAACTTCCTCTAGTTGCTGATTAGATAAGCAGGCTCCGCATCCGTGCTCAAAAGCCTGCTGCCCAATCTCCAATTAGACCAGAGCGGCTGCTTTCTTTCCATGGTGAAAGCTGTCCCCAGCACCGCTCCTTCCCTCCCAGAGTGTAGAGGACTGTTACCACCATTTGTCTACTCCCCCACCCCCACTACCGTGCTAGTCTTCTGCCTGAAACTCTAAAATGAAGGGGAGATTTGGCACCAGAATAGCCAATTAAAAATATGGTAATCCTCTTACAATTCCCACTGCAGTCTTAGAACTCATGGCTGAGTAAATAAATTTTTATTTCAATTGAATGAATAAAAAAGATGTATGCTTTTACACACTCAATCATTTGTTCTGGAGTCCAGAGGGAAAATACCTAGATTTTTTTTTTCTACTTTTTTTTTTTTTTCAATTAGGCTGGGGTAAATCAAATTCTGTTCAAACTATTCAACGCGAAGGACCTAAGTTGTGCTGATTCAGTTTCTATCTCTCAGTGCTGCCAGGGAGCCTAGAGCCTATGCCTCTGAACACCACACTGTGAGACGCAGGCTGAAATAAACCACTCATGAAACCATGGCGATCTCCTCACAGCTCCAGGAGTTGGCTGCTCCAGTGCATAGAGCCACAGAAGCACATTCTGGAATGTACCAGGGCATATAGAAATATACCTTATCTCCTTATATTCAAACTCACATGTCCTCCCGCCTGAATAACTACTGCCTGAGGTTGTCCCGATTATCAAGCCAGGTAGCAAGTCAATTAGTAAGCCCTGTCCCAGGCCCATATGCGCCTAAATCCTTTGGCCTTCCATGGATTCAACCAACCCATCTCCGCTTACATCAATCATGGTCCCAGTTCAGTCCTACAGCATTCCTGTGCCTCTGCCCTGGGTTTTTTCTTCAATTCTACTCTAAGCCCTAAATTTGCCTGTCCTCTTTCTCAGGGGTGGCCATCTCGTTTTCTAGCCTGGAATCTTTCTTCTCTGTCCTCTGGTCTTTTGCTCCTCTGTTCCGCCCACCCAAACGCCTCCCTTGCGGCCTTATTTCATGGGGGAGGAATGCCCTTACTCACACCTCCAGACCTGTGTGCTTGTCAATAGAATCCTAGTGGCTGAGGACCCTTGGTTAATTTAGGACACGGAAATGTGTACAAGAGAGAAGTCAGTAACTGGCAAAAATGTATGTATAAAGAAGGAAGAAAAAAATGCAAGAATTACTGAATAAGGGAAGAAAATAACTAAGCTTTTACTTTTCTCACACAAAACACTTATCTGCTCTCCAGACCCCAACCCAACCCTGACATAATTCCTAAATGAAAAACTTTTAAGAGCCCCTGCTCAAGAGTTTTCAGAACAAGTCTCAATTCATTTTTTTACTTCTCTAGCATGTGTGCCATGGCTGACTGAGTAAATCTGGGGTTGCCTCAAGAGGTCACTGAGTGCATCCTCGGCTTTAAACAGTTTCATACACAACCACTTCAGAGAGGTGAGAGTTCTCTAGTTTTTAAAAAGACCACTTCAGAAGAACAAGCTAGAGTCTCATTAAATAGACCATTCTGATGACTAAACCTCTCCTTGCCAAAAGGAGAGTAAAGACCACATCTCTCCTTTAAGTCTAACTTAAATTCTTCAAGCAGCACTTTAAATCATTTGTTTCATTTTCTTCAGACCTGGAAGAAAATGGAGGCCAACTGAGGGCTGCAGGGCTGCTCTGCCCTCTGGCTCTGTCTCCTTCTCCCCAAACTTACACACAAACCTAGAATGTTCCTTCCACACTGAATGAAGCAATGAGGTGTGAAACCATTACTTGCTTATTCTGGGAGTAACTCACCAATCAGTGTAACTTCGCACCCTCGTCATAGGGGACTGATTTCCACCATTCCCATCAATTTGTCTATTAATATGGTCTGTTATCCTTGTTGCGATTAGATTTGTCTAAAACTGAAGGATGCCAGTGGTCATAACAGCTCACAGCCTTCCAAAAGTGTTCCTTGTCACTTTCTAAAGCAGACACCCTTGTAATCTATTATTAGCAAATAATTTCCCACTTTTTTTTTCTTTTTTGCATCTTTTAGCCTCTCACCATTTCTCCTTGAAATTTCAACAGTGACAGCTCGACTTGGACTTGAGTCAGGTGGCGGCCAGCACCCTACTCTGTCCTGTAGTCTTGCCCTATTCTAACAAATTCCTCCTTTCTCTTCTGGCTGTTTTCAGTTTGCTTATTCTTTGGACCATTTTTTTTTTTTAAAGTAAGAAATCTCTCTTCTATCCTTGGTGCTGGTCATCTGTTCTCTCCCTTTTCCCAACTGAAGCTACGATAGCTTCCTTTACCCTTCTTGTAAATCTTTGAAATTTCTATTTTGCACAAGTTACATTTCTTTTTTCTGTCCTTTTTACTTTGTGTCTTTGCTACTCTGTCTTCAACAAATTACGTCTATATATGTTCCATCTAACCCTCAAGGCCATTCTGTGATGCGGGTTCAGTTGCTATTGCCACCTTCAAAAGAGGAAACTGAGGCTCAGAGAAGAAAAGCCTTGCCAGAAGCTCCAGGCCAGGGAGGAGGGGGCCTGCACCTGTCCCTTCTGAGGTGTGCCTTACCCACAGGGCACTCTCCGCCCCTGCTGTTCACCCTGCAGTTCAGCAACTCCATTTCCTCCTGCCAGCCCCACTGCTTCTGTCTTTTCATTTCCTGCTGTGCACTCTTTACAATCCTTTGCACTGACGACTTATTCCCATGGAATAATGTGATGAAATATGGTACCCAGGTTATTTCCTTTATCCACGAATTCCCCTACCTTTTTATATTGTTTCCTAATTTCTCTACATACTTCATTTATTTAATGCCATATACTATAAATTAATGAACAGCCTGTCACCACATATGAAAGCCGGCTGGTTTCCTTCCAGAACCATCAAGGGTGGTCTCTAAACTCAGCTCTGTGAAGAGCCCTCTCTTCCCTCCATGTCTCCTTGGGTTCTTGGGTCTTGTAGGATCCTCTCCCTCCCTCACTTCCTCTTCTCAAGTCTCTCCTTTGTGTTGTGCCCGGTTTGTCATGTGGGCTTTTGCATCTTTTTAGCTTTCTTTATAGTAACCTATCACTCCTGCGGCCTCTAGCTCCACTGAGGAGCATTCATTCTCCCAAATCATCTCAGTGCCCACATCACACAGCTGTCCCCGCCTGTCCACAGGGCTGCATCAACTGTTATTTACAAGCCAAGCCAAGCCAAGCAAAGAGGTTTTCTAGGGTTTTTAAATTTCACAATTCTGAAATCATATTTTCTAAATTTCATCCTGAAGGAAAAGTAGACTGAAAATCATGTCAAACATGATAAAGGGCAGGGTCAGGACCCATGGGCAATGACAAACCTGCCCCTGACTCCAAGGTGACACCTGTGCTGGGGGCAGCTGGGACCGAGGGCAGGACTTTGAACCAAGAGACAGCTCTGAGAACCCATCAGTAATGCCAACCAGATGCTGGGTGATCTCCCACCCAGGAAAACCCACCAACAATATGATGTCCATAAGGGAGAGGATACTGACACTGTTTTGAAGGCACGTGTGCTATTCTTCACTCTCCAGGAATCGGCCTGACTTTCAGTTCTCTAAAGATGCCCCAGCCACGATGGCTCACAGCCTCTAAGGGCGGCTGCAGGGATTCCAGGGAGAACCCATCTCTTTCTCTACGGTGACCCGAGCCGGCGTCCTCACTCTGACATCCAGGCTCTCCGTTCATTTACATGGTTAATGGATCATTTCTTCTGGTTCAGTCCCTGAGCCTCTCTGTGTTCTTGGGCAGGGTATGAGCATCTGTTTGCTCCTGTGTTAAGCAGGGAGAACGGTACCCTTGGCGCTGGGTGCTTCAGGGACTAAAAAAATCAGGGAACATCACCACCCAATGACTATTCCTGTGCCACTTTTGCGAACTTTTATCATATCTATGTACTACTATTGACTTGATGTTTTTATTTAAACTGATTTTTTAATTCATATAAATGTGTTTTGAAAGGAACCCTTGGAGTGGTACAGTGCATCGTAAAACCAGTATCACTTGCAATACATAGAAGACAATCTCAAAAACAAATACATAAATTAAAATGAAACATGATCATTTGCATCCCAACTTTGGAAAACCCTGAAATGATATATGTATCTTTCTTTGGTAGAATAGAGTGGATAATCCACAAGTTCATTTCTCTTCCCCTCTACTTTCCCACATATAGTAGCCATTTTCCAATAGGGTAAAATAATTCATAAATGTACTTGTTTTCTGGATTCATCTATACCAAATGGCTTTAGCCACCATCTTTATCTGTTTATGCCATTAACTGTGCTGCTGAGTTAAAAAAAAAGAACCATTATACCTAGTCCACTTGGTTTCTAAGACACATAAAAAACATACAAAATATGTTTTCTTTTTTTTTCTTTTTCTTTTTTTTTTTTTTTTTTTTTTTTGAGACGGAGTCTGGCTCTGTCACCCAGGCTGGAGTGCAGTGGTGCAATCTCAGCTTGCTGCAAGCTCCGCCTCCCGGGTTCACACCATTCTCCTGCCTCAGCCTCCCGAGTAGCTGGGACTACAGGCACCCGCCACTATGCCCAGCTAATTTTTTGTATTTTTAGTAGAGACAGGGTTTCACCGTGTTAGCCAGGATGGTCTCGATTTCCTGACCTCGTGATCCACCCGCCTTGGCCTCCCAAAGTGCTGGGATTACAGGCATGAGCCACTGTGCCCGGCCCAAAGTATGTTTTCCATACATGTTGATAAAATTCTCAGTTATCACATTTTCCCATTATTGCATTAGGATGTCCTATAGACAGACAGTTGAGGTGATTTTCATAAGCCTGAGAATTTTAGACATGTTCCCTCCTTGGCTATGGGGGCTTATGTAGCTGACCCACATTGATCCAGTCTACCTCATTTTACCTGTATGTCCTTCATGATATTCTTTTGTGCCAATAGGTGGCTCTCCGTATCACAGCTCTTTCTCTTTTTAAAGAAGAAAATAGGTATTCCAGGGAACTGCTGACTCATTAGCTCATGAGAACATGGTATAATGGAGCGAGAACTAGTCTTTGAGTCAGAAATTGAGTTCAATTCTGACTCTGTCATTTGACCTTGGTTAATTCACTGAACTTCTCTCAGTCTTTGGTTTCTTGAAATAAAGAGGGAGGGTGAAGTTTTCCAAACACGAACTGTCGCATGTGTAAGTTAACCAGTGGAGTTGCAAATGGTTCCACACGCACTTTTTTATGGAAAAGGTATGTAAATGTGTGCTTCGATTTTTTTTCTAACATTTAAAAATTACCATTTATGAAACTTTCTATTTTCAGTTAAATCTGAAATTTAAGAACTAGAGATTAGAGGGATAACCTAAAATGGCCAGATGTGGCTTCTTCTAACCCCAAACACTGAAGAGCACTGTTGCCAAAACACATAAGTGTGTAATTTTCACGATCTACAATCTATAATATTTGATATTCCTTCAAGTGTAGTGAGGACAGAGGACAGTGACAGAGACGCGTCCCTGGGCAGGACTGCTCCTCAACTTGGACATTTTACGGGGTGTGTGGCTCGCACAGCCATGCTGGCCTGTGAGTGTCCATCCTCCCACACACCAGAGGACCCCCATCCTGCTGATCTCTGTGCCATATTTCTTTAATATGCCGGTTGAGGGAACACAATGGATAAAATGACTTGCATCCCTTCATCACTGTCTTGGAAAAATACAAAGTGATAAAGGTTTCACAGGCACAGAGGCCGCTGGTGACCCACTTACCCACGACTCTGTCACTCTTGGAGCTTTGCTGTCCTCCCGAGGTGGTGGAGAGGTCCTCGGGGATTGGCATGGGCTCATCGCCCTCATCTGGAGTATCGCTTACAGGGGGGCTTTCCTTTCCTGATGAGAAAGAAGAAGTGTGAGTCTCGGGTGGTCATGGTCAAGGTGCCTGGGCTTCCCCCTGGCCTTTGGCTTGAGAGGGTGGCATGATGAGGCAGGTATTGGGTGGAGCCAGTGCTTCTCTGCTGGGATGCATATACCTTCTTCTTTTTATAAAAAAAAGTCACTTCTCCCCACACAAGACAAATGAGAGAACACAGATGTGCAAAAGGGAAGAAATACAATCACCTATAATCCCAGACACTGCCACTCTTAAAATCATCTTTATATACTATACATAATATGAGGTGACATTATTTTGTTTTTCAAAATGAACTAGCTTTTAGACATTCTCATGTACGTATTTCCATGCTCGGGGTCATATTTCCATAATTTCATTTATAACGGGTACACTAGGATTTATTTAAATTCTTTTCCCATTTTTGAGTCCATATTGCTTTCTGTCCTTTTTTAATTATTAAACAACACTGTAATGAACATCCTAATAGCCAATCTTTGCACATATTCCTAATAATCACCACAGTATAAATATCCAGACGTTTCATCACTGCCTAAAAGGCATCTATATTTTTAAGGTTCTTCCTATCTTTTGTCAACTTTTCCCCATAAGCTTGTTCCAATTTACCCCTGCGATGAGCTTGCCACACCACTCCCTCCTGTCAATTTGTGTTTGAGGATACCACACCAAGTATTCTGCTCAGAGCTATACATTCTGCCATCTGCTCACTTTCTTTGCAAGAACCAGGGAATATCTTACCAGCTGCTTAGTTTGACTTAACTTAGTGGGGAGAAGAAGACTGGACAGGGAATGGAAGGGAACCCCATGCCTACTGGGAAAATGATCCCCTCTCCGCATGCAAAGCGAGTCTGCTAACGCAAATTCTTCTCTTTGAAATAGGAAAATAAAATATAATCCACACAAATACAAAAATTGCTTATATTATACAAAGTAGGATTTACAAAATGAAATCGGGTTTTACGGAATATCTGTATTTATTTTCATTGGATTAGAATTAAATTTGACCAGAGGCTCTAGCATTGGGGAATCACTCCTGCTCTGAAGAATCCAACCTTCCTTGGAAGCCATAAATAGTAGGAAATGCTCTTTTCTCCACTGAAGCTGCAACTCCTTTAGTTCCCACCCTTCCAGACCTAACTTAAACTTGAGTTGAGACACAACCCACATGCAAGAAACAGATGATGTGAACTAAGGCAGTATAGCTACGTGTGGAAGACCATTTTAGATGAAGGTCCTGAAGAAGTCTAACGAAACAGCAACAGCCTGGGAGAGTGTGCCTGCTGACTGAGCTGGCAACAGGCAAAATGATATGAACACATAGACAAACCTAGATTTTTGAGAGCGTGTGCAAATGATGAACCAAACATTAAAATGTCTGAAAAGCATGACTAGGTATTGTGTGAAATGTCCTTGTTTATTTGAATAAACCTTCCACAAGAGTAACACCAGCATTTCGGATGACTGGCAAGACCAGTAAAATCATCCTCAGTATATAAAACAACCCTTTCTGGAATATTTAAAATAGAACCTGCACAGGCACCAAGCCTATGCTCTGGGGAATACTACTTCATTCTCTGGAAAACAGACATCACAATTTAATATTCCAGCTTAGCTGCAATTACCACAGTTGGCATATTTTCAGAAAGAGCATTATTGGGTATATTTGGATAGCCAATACAAAATGAATAGTTAAAGATGGAGCAGGATTATAAGAATTTCCCAAGGAAAAACAAAAGGCCAGAGAGATATTGATTGAAAGTGCTCATGTTATGCTAAAGCCTTGGAAATGTGCATTAAGTCAGTACTATTTTCATTGCTGTAAATAGAATTTTTTTTTTTTTTTTTTTGAGATGGATCTTGCTCTGTCACCCAGGCTGGAGTGCAGTGGTGCGATCTTGGCTCACTGCAAGCTCCACCTCCCAGGTTCAAGCCATTCTCCTGCCTCAGCCTCCTGAGTAGCTGGGACCACAGGTGTCCGCCACCATGCCCGACTAATTTTTTGTATTTTTTTAGTAGAGACAGGGTTTCACCGTGTTAGCCAAGATGGTCTCGATCTCCTGACCTCGTGATCTGCCTGCCTTGGCCTCCCAAAGTGCTGGGATTACAGGCATGAACCACTGCGCCCGGCCTATAAATAGAAAATTTTTAAAGTAATAATTGCTAAATATCTTAGTGGTTTCACCTCTTTCACAAATGGGGAAAAACTCCAAATAGGAGAACGCAGGAGGTATATGAAGCACCTCACAACTCTTATTTTTGTATAAGATGACTTCCTAGAGCAATGGTGTTCAAACTTCCAGGACTTTATGAAAGGTTGTCAGAGGAATACTTTTTTTTTTGGTGGCAGCGGGGGGTGGAGGTAAGAATAACAAAATAATCTTACACAGAACTGTAATATACACAATGGTCATCTACATAAAGTGGGGACCTTGCAATTTGGAGAGACAGGGACCCAGGCCACTTGCCTTCTTGAAGACCTGCTAAAGTACCTTCATAGAAATGACCATGGAGCCTCCTGGCCTGACATGCTATCCCAATGAGTAAACACGTACAGGGCGTGTGGGGTGTGCACATGTCTCATGATTAACCAGCTGTCATGATTAACCAGCTGTCATTATTATGGGGTGGAGGTAGGAGGTTGAGAAACTAAACTTTATTGACTCTTTTCCTCCTA
This sequence comes from Hylobates moloch, assembly GCF_009828535.3. NCBI lineage: Eukaryota > Metazoa > Chordata > Mammalia > Primates > Hylobatidae > Hylobates > Hylobates moloch. The sequence continues at coordinate 119,075,654 of NW_026652276.1, forward strand.
TAGCTTTTCCCTGTCTTCATGCTGGAGCACTGCAGGATGCTCTGAGACGCCCTTAGATGCATGGGGCCCTGGAACCAAGTGAGGATCATAAAGAATCAGGACTTACCCAATGAAGAAATGTCATACTTTCTGCTCAGCGCATGCTAAAATACATCCAAATAATCTTAGTTACTTTTATTAAAAAATTTAACTGCTGTATCTATGAGAAAACAAGATCCACTACAATTTGTTGAGGATGGTTCATAATAACAGGTGTGCTTCTTAAGAATTATATCTGCCTTCAGTTCCTGCACTGAACTAAATGTCAGTGCTCCAGTGTCCCTGATCTTGCATCTCAGGACACTTATTTTTTTCAACATGGGGGAGAAAAAGGAATAATGAAACAGTAGGGATCGCAATTCTAAAATACCATGGGTCAGACTGATCAATAGGAACTCTTTATGCAGAAGAAACCACATGAGGAGAAGGGAGAATAAAAAATCAGTCTTGGTATGTACAGGGGCATCTAGTAAAGAGTCAGAACCGGATGGTAGTGAAGTGAGATATATTCACATGCCCACCAAGGGCCGTGTGTTAATTCAAGCTCGTCTTGCCTGAACTCAGTGATAGTTCTTAACAGGTTGTCTGATTTGCCTAAAAGCCCCAAAGTGTGAGTCCAGGCTGCTGAGACTTTCATCCCTCACATGAGCCTCTGTACCCAGGGCCTCTCATCTTCTGTGACAGCTGAGGATCTCCATGATGAAAAGTTATCACTTCATGAAACCCATCATGATAGGCACAGTATTTTTATGCAGTGATTTTAAACCAATTTGTCTGGTTAACCATTTAAAATGTACAAGTATGCAAGGATTATAAAACACTAAAAAATAAATGATTAAATCAAGCCAACAGACATCTCAAATACTAACACACAGTGACTAGGAGTTAGTTGACCCAGGATATAGTTCTGGCTTTCTGGTTTGACCAATTAGTTGTAAGACCAATGGGAACTTGAGACTGGTCCCCTTTTTAAGACTCCTTTCCTCAAGTGGAAAAAGGAGGCTGAAAAACATGATTTTGGTCTATCTCACAGGGTTATGGTGAAGATAAAATAAAAATAATGTGCATGGATTCTAATATGCTAAGTAAACTTATGGTATTATTTGGTAAACTATATGTACATAGAAACATAAGGTATATATTGCACCAAGCTCCCACACTTTTCCTAAGAACATGTACAATGACATGCAAACACACAGAGATGGAGACAGCAAGACATCAAGTGTTTAAATAGAATAATTTAGAAGATGCAATACAATTTCACTTATTTAGAAAAGTGAAATAAACTTCTGGTTAAATTATAAAAATACACATTTACACTTAACTTACTTATGGCCTATGTTTCAAATAAAGCATTACCTGTGATAAGTGTTCTGGGAAAACTGGATGAGATATGGTATAATTAGTTTATAAACTGTAAGCAAATAATTTCTCAAGTAGATTATAATTCACTCAACAAAGTTCTGTGACCTCCCCCCCCAAATGCATGAGGTTTTATTATATACAATTGCCCAGGAGGATATAATTCTCTGGGTAAATACAAGCTCAAAATATAGAATCTCAACTCTATAAAGTAGTGGAGAAGCTTCCACTCTAGGGTCCAAGTGGGGATCACACCCCAGAGCAATCTCTGACTCCCTATTGACTTCTGGTCAGTTGCTTAAATTCTCTGAGTCTCAGCTCCCTGCAGGTTGGAAATGATAACTGTATTTTCTTCTGTGGGTCCTTGTGAGGTTGAAATGAGAAAACACTTTGGGTAATGTTTGGTAAATACAAAGCATTTAATCAATGTGATTTACTATGCTTAACTTGATAAAATATTCCCATTGACACTGCAATATATACAAACCTTCTTTATGTAAGCAGATTATATATATCTAAAGGTGTACTTCTGGTTTCCATATCCCCAAAAAACCACACTACAAATAGCATTAAACCAATATCCAATCTATATTTAGGGTCACAGGTGCCAGAGGAACCTTAGAGATCAACTGGCTCAAGTCCCTCCTGTTACAGATGATACTGTAGTGGTCCAGGAGGCAAAAATAACTGTCTCAGGTCCCATCGTGGGAGGTAGAGGTGGGATGCTGATGCAGGTCTCTCAGCTCCCACATCCTTCACTTTCCCACCGGCTGACTCTTTCCTTAGAAACCAAACCAAAAAATAATGCATAGGTATAACACCTATTTTGGAAAGACTGCCAAAAACACAAAAGAAAGAAAAACATGCTTTACCCAAAGACTTAGTGCGATGTGCCCTAAAGGAAAGGGTAGCTTGCTTTAGATATGCTCTCCTCCAAGTCTATCAGTAGCATTTTCTCAATACCCTGTGGATTCAAGTCAGTAAACACTTATGGAGTGTCTACTACTACACATCTGCGAGACACTGTAAACCAGGGTATAGCCCACATTTAGGATAAATCTCAAGGAACCAATAACCCAGTGCTTTGAAAAAAGCCAGATATTAAGTATTTATCTGTTTATCAAGCATTTCACATACATTAGGTTGAATCCTATGAAATTGCTGATACTTTAATATTTTATGGGAAAAGAGGATGATTTAGGAACATATTCTTGATAAGATTTCTTATAATCTATAACATAATCTTGATAAGATTTCTTACCAAGAATGTCAACTCCTATTTGGTTAAATGTACATCCTTATGCCATAACTGACTGTCATTTCTTCCAACTTTAGAAATGAAAAAAACAAATACTGGTTTTAACTGGAGAAGCAGAGATCAAACTCGAAGAAGTAGAAAAAGTATCCTTTGGTTCTTTACTAAAAGTGACATGACTCTTTAAGTGCTCTCATCATTATGTAGAGTGCTCAAAGGTTAACAGAAATCAAAAGTACTATGAGTGTTTTAGAAATAGGAATCCCTTTGGTAAGTGTACACAAACTAAATTTCAGACCAAATCATTTCAAACAAAAACAGAGTTTCCTTTTTCGGGAAGTCTTATGTAATAAGGTCTCCATTCTTGTCCCCGCCCCCGGCTACCCTATCCTTTGAACAGTCAGGGTGCAGAACAAATTACTTATTTTGTATAATGGTAAAGACAAGAAAACTACCAGAGGAGAATCAGGCTTTTGTTAGTTTTGTTACTAAGATATGAGATCAGAATACTGAGGGGCTATTCCTTATATAAACATTCTAGAGATGAATTCCTAGGTGTCAGCATTCAGCTTTGACTCGAGAATATCAGAGTGTAGACCCCTGCACTGGCCAAAGGGGTCTCATTTTCTTTAAATGCACCATGCAAAATACCAATTTAGAAGCTACCCAAAGTGAAAGCGACAAGGAAAAGAAGAGCAGAACAATGAAAGCATCTTTTTGGCCTCTGGAAATTTTTAACATGCTTGGGTTTTTTGACACTCTGATCACTTCTAGTCACAGTCAGCAAACCCAGTGAATGAGATCCTCTTCCATGAGTGAGGATCACAGTCCTCATCTACCAGTGTTTCCCAGACCAGCTCTCCGAGGCTGCAGTGAGAGGCTGGTGAAGCCAAATGAGAGGCTATAAAGAGCTAAACTGCTTTTTTCCCCATTTAACTCGTTTTTTGTTTTTGTGATTTTTTGTTTAAGAAACAAAGTAAATGCTTAAGGAAAACAAATTCAAATAATGCTAAAAGGTAGATGAAAAGCAAAGTTTTCCTTCTCCTCCTCCTCTTCCCTAACTCATCCCCTTCCTTCTACCATCAATCTTCCAAGAGGAAGTCCAGGTTAATAAATATCACCCCAGAATTTTCCTAAACGTTATGGGCAAGCATATAGAAAATGTGTATGTGTATGTAATTTATTTTCTTTTTAAAGAACGAGATCATACTTTGCATACCATCCAGAACCATGCTATTCTCACTTTCACATGTATTTGGACTTCTTTTTCATACTAGTTCATTCATATCCTCCTTATTTTTAAGAGCTGTATGTGGAAGTACATAGTTTTAAAATACTGATAACATTGCTGCAGTGAACAAATGCTTAAATGCTCTGTGCACTTGTGAGAATATACCTCTGAGATATGTTCTTCAATGCAAAATTGATAAAATTGATATTTGGATTTATACCATTTTTGTTTATATAGATAATCACAAACTTTTGGACACATTTTCACTTTTACTAACTGTACCATGAAGTGCCTGAATACTACATTCTAAAAGTTAAAAAGCCACATGTTCTCACTCACATGTGGAAACTAACAAATGCTGCTGTCATCATTACAAGTAAAAAGTAGGACAGAGGCTAACAGAGGCTGGAAAGGTCGGGGGAGGGGAAGATAGGGAGAGATTTGTTAAAGGAGACAAAATTACAGCTAGGTAGGAGGAATAAGTTCTAGTGTTCTACACCATTGCAGGATGACTGTAGTCAACAATAATATATAGTTTCAAATAGCTAGAAGGAAGATGTTGAATGTTCCCAATACAAAGAAACGATAAATGTTTGAGATGATGAATATGCTGATTTACCTGATCCGATTACTATACATTGTATATATCACAACATCACTAGGTACCCAATTATTTTGTGTCTATGTACACAATTATTTTGTGTCGATTAAAAAAATTAAAAATTAAGTGAAAATATTCAATGATATACAAAAAGAGAATTATATAATTCTCATTTGTGAGAATTATATTTAAGATATAAATGTGAGAATTACACAAAGAATGTGGCAATTATATTGTAATAAATATGAAGCCTAACTCTAAAAGAAAAATAAGCTAGCCTTTTGTTTGTTCTTTGCACCTGGGAGAGTTTAAGTCCAAAACCTGAAACGTGAATAGAGCGGCTGAGGAGTGGAGGAGAAGGAAGCCTGTGATTGGCAGATCTATCTCCAGTTCCATGGAACTCAGAAGATCCTCTCCTGCACCTTCTCCGGGGAAACCACCAAGCAGGGGAGCAGCCACACATAGGTCCTGGTCTTCATCAGGAGCACCGACTTGTGGAATCCCACAGAAACTTCAAAACACGAGGGCGCTCAGCCAAGGCAAGGTGCCACTGAGAGAACTTTCTCAAATAGAGGTCAGCTTCTGGGGCTGGCTGTGAGTCTGTGAGGCTCAAAAATATGAAATACCAAAAACCCCAAAGTCCATGAAAGCTGCTACTGGGGCTGACGCCTCTGGATACAGGGCCAGATAGAAAGCTGTCTTCTTATGTCCATGCATTGGGGAACAGTGCAGTTTTGTTGGTTTTGTTGGACTGGCTCGCCGTCCATCCTCAGTACTGCCAAATGGTCACAGCCTGTGACCTACCCTTAGGCTTTTCCTACTACAGACTTCTCCACTTCCTGGGTCTCCTGGATGAGAAGAGCTATGGCCAATATGGCTTGAAAATATATATGGCAAAGGGGAGCAATGTTGTGTCCATGCTTAATGAACAAATAGTCATGACTGTGCCCAACAATTATGTTTTTCAAGCTTCTCTCTCTCTCTCTCTCTAAGTACCATCATTGGCATGTGTTTGGGTTTTAGACCAATCAGCCATTTTTCCTTCCAACAGTACCAAAATGTATTTAACTCTTTCCATTTTTTTTCCCTGAAGTTTAACAGTAAAACTAATTTCATCTTGGAGACTTTCTGTTCAGCTTCTCAAAGTGAGATAATTTGTAATGGGTGAAGGAAACACTCAGGCAAATTCCATCATGGTCTTTTCTTTGGCAGAATAGCCCCTATTCCTCCCCCATGAGCATATCAAGCACTCTGACTTCTGGCCCCAGGGAAGCTTTTCTCATGAACTTCCCACACAGGTATCTCATAAGGTCTCACCTGAAACTTGGGACATGTCTTGACCCTCATCAGCATCCATTGTCCTCAGGTTATCTGAGAAAGAGAGGAAGGGATTTTAGTTTAAAGCAAAAATACTAATAAGATATGAGAAAGAGAGAGAGAGAGATAAAGAACCCCTATGCTATTTAACAACAATGTTATCTAGCAAGAATAATGCATTTTCCTCCTCACATACTTGCTGGAGTATCAGACTGGCACAGACCTTGATCCTTTTAAAAACAGCATTACAAAGATTTATAAAAATATCATTACAAGCACAGGAGGACCAAATTTGTTATTTATTGTTAATTTCCTACTGCATAATAACCCAAAATGCAAACTGACTGCAACAAAATTAAGCAGAAAATTAAATGGCCCTGGGTCATTGTAGGCACAGAATTCATTCTCTTGGCTGATCCATAGTTATGTTCTTTCTAATTTACTGAGCATGCATCGATGAACCTTGAGTCAGCTTGGTGACACGCGTACAATCAGCAATCAAAAAACGAAGCAATTTGCTGAAGAATGTCTCATTTACCCAGGCAGGGCTGCATATCTGAGCAGCAACTGCACTACCTCCATCAATAATGAATACACCTCCAGCCTGGCAGATGGGCAATGCGGGCGCTCCTGTCTTTGTCCCTCAATCTTTCTGGGCCCTTGCCTCAGCCTTCACCAGCACTCTTACATGGGGAGAAGTGAAGCTCACTACGGCAGCAAAACGAGCCCAGGAGAGAGCCCAAGCCTTCCTGTTTTGCTGACAGATGGCTGGCTTCTCAGATCGGTTTAAATTAAAAAACAAAAAAACAAAGAAAAGAAAGAAACAACTGGGAAGATGCTGCCCTTCGATGGCCATAGTGAATGTTCCACAGAGTGTACTACGAGCCAAAAGCACCAGGGAGAGAACCCCAGCGTCAGTGGAGTAGAAACAAAAAGATGTGCTGTGTTTTGCACTTGGGTCCTGGCCTGCCACTTGGCAGTCTCAGGTGCCCCAAGGTGGATGACAGCTGGCAGCTCCACAGATAAGAAAGCTATGGCCAGCTGAAGTTGACCTCAAGGAAATTTGCTCATTTATGCTCTGGTATATAACTTTCAGGAGAGCTCCTTCACTAACCAGAAAATGCAGTCTATTTGTTGACTCTAAACCAGGTTGTCCCCGTCCCCCTTTTTATTTTTGGCCACCTCTATCTCTGATTCAGATGTGTGGATCTGAGCTGCAGCCTGCTTTCAGCAGAGACCTGAAAAACTGATGGATGATTCAGGGATCTTACCCTCTCAATTAGGTTGAAAACTGTGAGGGTAGAAGTGTTATATATAATATATCTATCACTCCATGTATCTTTAATATCTGTTATGGTACATATGGAATATGTATTTTCAATTTCAGGAATATCAGTATTAGTCATGATGAGGATATACATGATAGTCACTTTTTCTGGATGGGAGGGGTTTTTATCTATTTCTAAAAGTGACATGAATTTTCAAGGTGGGTATGTGGCTTAGGAGTACAGCCAGTGGCCACTGTACAGAAAAAGTACTTCAGAAACCAGAGTAAGCATCCACCAGCACACGGAAGCCAGACACACTAGCCCAGATGCAAGCATGTGACCAGCACGAGCATTTCCAAAAAGCAATACGTAAAGAGTCTCAGATATCTTTACTGTAAAAAAGGGGAAAAGACATGATTCTTCTGAAACTGTCAAAACAATGATAAAGAAACAAGATAGACTCAAATGAGAAAAATCTTTGTAATAGCCGTGCCACACTAATACAGGAAGTTAGAAGTTAGTTCTCTAGTTTTCTGAAGATGGGTATAGTATTTTAGTGTGGCCTATCACGCACCGGGTCTTAAATACCTCTGTATTGATTGGTGAAGCATACGGAAGTTAAATCTTGTCACAGCAACTATACCAACACAAAATTTTTAGAATGGTGACTTAAAACTTTTTGCTACATAAATGATACAATCTTTTACAACTTTTTTTAAAGGCAAGAAAGTGCTCATAATTTCTACCCCTTAGGACTACTATTTTTTTCTGTATATTTATTTCTGTGCTTTTTACAAAAAGAGGACACTAAACAGATTACAAATATGTTGTTTTAAAATATTTTTTAATTTAATACCACACATATCTTTTTATTTAACAAATATACTCCACCATCATCATTTTACTGGCTACACACTAGTCAACTGATTTATATAACCAATGCCCTATTGTTGCATACTCAAGTTATTTTCAGTTCTTAAAAAAAGATGTTTCCTAAGGCAAAATCAAGGCTCTTCCACCCAACACCTCTGGCAAACGCCCTTCCAGTGGAATGCAGGCTGAGCCTCTGAGTTTGCTGCATGGAGACACAGGTGATCGATGCTAAGTCCTCTGGACATACTCGTCCTTTCAGGGGGTGAGATGTGAAAACAGTTTCAAGCCGGAATCCTGACAAACTGCCCTCGGCTGGTCCCCAAATCAAGCTCTGCTCTGTGGGAATCTTCTTACTTTTGCAGTCATTTGCAAACAGTCCCCGCACCAGTCTCCTGGAGGGAGATAGGGGTGGGCAGCAGATCACACCACAGCGAGCACCTTCCTGGAGTGAGTCTGTTGCCAGCAGCCAAGTCTGCAAGAGCCAGAGAGCTCTGCATTTTCGCACGTGGGACTGCTGGACATTTCCACTCGATGCCCTATCACCACCTCCTGCCCTAGCATGGAGACCTGTGTTTTGCAATCTACCTCACTTCCAACTTCATACACAATTTCAACCACATTGTTTCTGACAGCAGGGGGCTTCGTGGGCTTATGAGTGCAGTTGCTTGGGGGCTGGTGCTTAGGGGATCTCTTTGCTTGGGGTGATGTTCACCAAAATTTTTAATAATTTCTGAACAAGAGGCCTCAAGTTTTTGGTCTGCACTGAGCCCTGTGAATTCTGTGGCCTGACTTGTCTGACATCATAAAGGATGACTTGACGGGCACCTGAAAACTTCCCCAAACTCCAAACTTGCATCTCTTGAGATGAAAAAGCAGTGACTTTCTTGTAAAAGTGGCTTTGCTTCCAGAGAAAGGCTAAAAGAATAATCAAACAATGAGAAACTGTTTGAGGGAAAGGAAACGTGGCCTCTTCCAAGACAGCTTACAAAGGGGAGCCTGAAGTGTCTAGAAGGGCACTTAAGTCCTGTCACACTCCTTTGTTAGCACGTGCATCACTTAGGCTGTGTATTTTACAAAGCACTTACTGAGCCCCTCTTCTCCCACATGGAAGAAATGCAGAGTGCCAAGTAAAACATGGAATTTAAGTTTGATATGGCCTCAGCTTAAAAGGAGCTTACATTCAGTAAAATGAGTTAATCACAAAGCAAGCTAATGGCCTGTTTTCACAAACTTTCACCTAAATGAAAAACCAAGATCAGTAGGTCTGTAAAGGGAGATGCTAGAAAGAATAATTGTTTCACAGAAATGTACCGCAGTTTTCTACTTTGCCTGGGAAACCCAAACAATTTCAGGTAAGAACTAAAAGAAGCTATAGTAAAAAATACAACAATATCAACAAACTACCTTTCACCTGTGCAATTCTTATGAACATGAATGCTTTTATTGTTTTTTTGGAGCACGCAGTTCTGAATCTTGCACAAGGGGAAATAGATGCAGAGATAAGTGCAGGGCCAATGTGACAGAAGCTGTCCATGGCTGTGCCTCTAGGAGCGGGGAGTGGAGTCTGCAGTCACAAGCCACCAGGCACCCTCCGCTCCAACTCTGGACTGCTCACTGACTTGGGAGGTCTAAATCTCTGTCTGTCTTTCCTCTGCCTTCTGCATCTCTCCCTCCTTCCACACCTACCTCCCATCTCTTTCTCTGCCTCTCCCTCCCTCCCTCCATCTCCCTTTGTCTGAGACTGTCTCTCTCTCATTCTCTCTCTGTCCTTCTCCTTTCTCTCCCTCCTTCTGACCAAACAGTGTCAAATAGGACTTACTTCCCTAGTTTCAGTTGGAAACTATTAGCTATCCATAACTTTACAAAGGAGGAGCAGAAGCCGGACTAGGAGCCGGGCAAGCTGACAGCACAGGGGCCTCTTCCAGGCTGTGTGGGCCCTGCTGACTTACAGCCTCCGCTGACCCTGAGAGGTATCCCTGGGGGACCTTGGGCCTGTCCTGAAACAGCTCCCTGGACCCTGCCTTTCCTCCTTCCACACTGAGGTGGGACTGGGACCTGGCTGTCTCCTGGGGAGAAACATCCAACAGCCCTGGGCAGTTGCTGCTTCCAGGTGAGGAGCCTTGGCAAGCCTGGCTGGGAAGTGAACTCATTCTAACTGCAGCATCCCAGAGGAGAGTCTGGCCAGAGCCCTGCGGAGCCTGCTGGGGCCCCTGTGGAGGCAGGTCTCAGGCCTCTAAGCTGCCTCCAGCTCCCCTCTCTTTTCTGACAGTGAATACCTCTCTTCATAGTGCTTGCCCTGACACAAGGAGTCTCTTCCATAATTCTGACAAGCTGAGTCTAGACAAATGAAGTAAAAATGAAAATGCAGATAGATGCCTGTCAAGAATCACAACTTTACTACTTTTCTAGCAGCCCAAATTTATAGCTGTTAAAAAGCCACTAAGTACACAGCGTGCCAAATTAACTGTACAAAGTACTGAGGGTCACTCAAAATTAGCCTGTCTGTTGGTAGCACACAGTAATTCTACAAGCTTTAAAAAAAATTGTAGTTGGCCAGGCGTGGTGGCTCATAATCCCAGCACTTTGGTAATCCCAGCACTTTGGGAGGCCAAAGCAGGCAGACCATGAGGTCAGGAGATCAAGACCACCCTGGCTAACACAGCAAAACCCCGTCTCTACTAAAAATACAAAAAATTAGCCAGGTGCAGTGGCGGGCGCCTGTAGTCCCTGCTACTTGGGAGGCTGAGGCAGAAGAATGCCATCAACCCGGAAGGCGGAGCTTGCAGTGAGCTGAGATTGTGCCACTGCACTCCAGTCTGGGCGACAGAGCAAGACGAAAAAAAAAAAAAAGAAAAACATTATAGTTCTTGAGACTTAAACAACTGCATTACGGTGTCTTTCTGTTGGTTTGTTTTTAAGCAAATGCCTTCCTTCTCCACTGGTACTCTAAGGGGGATTCTTTGTCCAGTGATATTTCATAATATGTACTGAATACTTTGAGTGTGCCAGGAAAAGGTTGCAAAGAAAAGGATACTGGTACTCACTGGCTTTATCTAAGCAACCTACTAAGTTTCTGGCATTGAAGAGGCAAATGGTTAAGCCTCATAAGACCGTGGTTGTTGCCTGTCTTGTCCACTTGTTTATTTGAGCACCTGGCATAGTGTCCAATGTAGAGCTAGAATTCAACACCTACTTGTAAATATGTAAATGTCTCTTTAACTCTCCCAGTTAAACCCAAGGAATCTGCATTATTATCTCCATTTTATAGATGACAGAACCAAGGCTAAGAGAAATAGCTTTCCCCAGGTCACACAGCTAATCAACCACATAGCTGAGACGTGAACCCATGCAGTCTGATGGTGATGCCTCTTTCTAGCACTCTTGCCCATCAGAATGTTGCAGCCCAGTGCAGGGGTTGCGCACTCCAAATGCGTGACAGATAAGGATGGATGCTATTTATATACTGCTAGAAACTAAACATGAGCTTTGTAATGCTGTGCAATAAAGGCAAATTTCATCATAAAACTTCTACATCAAAGTTCTGGTTATTTGGCCAAATGTATGCTATTTACTTTTTCCTCCCTGACAAGTGAAGCTACACTAGAGATACATTTGGGGTTATTTCCTTAAATACTCAATGATGCTTATATTGAAGGGAGTAGATACATGGGGGGGGACATGGACCAAGCCTGTAATTTATTTAAAATGCCTTAGGTCACAGACCTCTTTAATAAAACCCATTATTCCTGCTAAGAGACAAGTCCTTTCATCTTCAGACTGGTAGATTTTACTTTTGCAAATCTATCATATCACTGTGAATTACACTGTATTTTAAAAAAGGAAATGCTTCAAGAGAAAGCTAAGGCAATATGCAAAGTCTTTGTATCTAGTCAAAGAGACCTTATAGGTTTTCGTAACAATTTGACAAAACAGGTTGAGAGAACATAAAAACTTCCAGGCACTCTTATTTCATTTCTGATTCTTTTCATTTTTCAAAAATTAGCTGCCAATCTACACATTTTCGTGATTATTCCACAGAGTATTGCTGGTGCAAATAACAATGAAAAACAAGATTTAAACAGGAAAGCAGGAATTCAATTTGGCTTTCACACCACCCTCCTCCGACATTTAACTGAGCCACAGAAAACTCCTCCTGCGGTTTGTTCCACTGTGAAACTTTTCGAGGGCAAATCAGCTCAGATGTGCAATTCTGTCCTAGCATTTTTTATTTTTATGGCCAGGAACTGATATGCAAAAGAGGAAGGGTCAAAGGGAACTAAGGAAACCTTTCAAAATACAGTTAAAAACTATGCTGTTTGAATGTTTTCTTAGTAAAGAGGTATTTGATACAGCGGGAAAACAAACAGAACATTTTAAATGCCACAGTGGAGCCACCTGTTTCAAACTGAGGTATAAGAAAAGATGGCAGATACTGTATTCAAAAAGTTGTTTTAAAAACAGAGAAAGTGGAGTTGGAGACAGTCCTCTGTGTTCACGTTTGTTGCTGCAAGAAGCCCAGGGTTGGAGTTCAAGCTGGCCATGACTGTCTACCCTGACGTTACAGGCATATTGTATTGTCTCTACCCTCTCATAGGGGTGCACGGTTCACACGGAGAGGAGAGGCTTCCTGTCTATACTACTGTACCATCCACTCTTAAACTACTACTGCTGTTTATTGAGCAGCCATGGGAGAAGCATACACGTCAAAATTGACAGAGGCTTTTACAGGCCCTCTTCTGATTTGGACCATCGACATCAGCCACTTCCTGGGTAGCTTCCTCAAATATAAATGGCGTTTCACACTTCATCACTTAAGTTAAAAAAATCTAAGTTTAGAATCATTTTCTTCTGCCCTCTGACCGATTTCAGAAGACCTTCATGCATGGTTCAGAAGCTGTGCAACAATATGAAGTGCAATGAAAATAGAACCTACAGCTTTACAAAACACAGAAACTGCCTCCAAAAGAAGGGTCTACACAGACATGTCCCAGGTCATTATTTTTTTTGGTAATTTATTATAATAAGATAAAGAGACAGAGGACCCCAGGAATTGTTGTGTTCCCATTATTTCAAAAGTTTTTTTCTTCATTTTTTTAAAAGAGATAAACACAAAGTTCTAACAGTAAGTTTTTCCCTCAGCAAGGCCATATGGTGTCACAAAGAATGCTTTATCTTGCCTTCTTAGCAGTGAAATTATCTTAACGTACAAGTAAATCATTTCAGGTGGACATTTTGAAACTCAAACTTAACACTGTACATAACAGAGAAATCCACTTGTATACCCGTAACATTTCAAACAATGCACCTGTAAAATTGAAGTTTCTGCAAAGCCATTTGACTTCTATTAAAATAAGTGCTTGTGTGAGTTTATTTGGCAAGAGCTATATTTTATTTAGTCCCAAAGAAGTAAAATTATTTAGATCTTCACAGGAACATCCCATTGTTTACGAACCCATACGTGTATATTTATTAAAAATAACCTGAAGTCATGCTTGATTGATTTGCCCACTGAGGACACATTCCTAGGTATTATAAATTTTCCTCAACTTATTTAGATACAGTGTCTACCATTAGCAGGTGGTAAGACAAGATCTACAAAATCTACATATAAATACAGCGAGAACATGTGTTCTAGAGTAAACACATTAGGGGATTCATTGTTGCACATATATCTATTTACCTCTTATTCCTTGCAATATAAAAGGCTGCTTTGGCCTGACCTATATACAATAATGGATATTTAGTCTTTCCTCCAGAGAGGATGAAAAGGTGCAGACATCCTGATGGGTGTCTTCAAACTAAGGTAGGCCACTTGGTTTCCCGACTAAAAGGAAATTTTCCCCAAGGGACTGAGTTCTGACCTCCGTTTTGTTTACGACACCCACAAAATTATCAGCTATCATCAATTAAGATGAGATTTTTTCATAATAACTATAAGAAATTAATCTATGTTGAACTATACTCACAGTATATAGAATTTGATTCAAAAATCAGGTTCCTTAAATTGTAGTTTGGTCTCTTAGTAGCTTTACTTTGAAAATTCACCTTGCTCATCACCCTACCTTCGAGGGGTTCCACTAAAGTCAAAATGAGCTGTGTCTCAGAAGGGCAAAGGGAAGAATAAATGCATCAATGGCTTGGTAACAATTACGGCTACTGACAACAATCAAATAATGACGGAAAAGAACATCATTTGAGAATCTAACTTGGTGTTTTAGCTGGATCCTGTTAGCAGAAAGTTCTAGATTCCTATTTTGTTCTGCAATAGGGAGCTCAGCACTGGCCATCCTGTAACCCAAATCTGGAAGCATTCTTACGACACTCATGCCAAAACCATTCATCACATCATAAGATCCATGCAAAACGTGGGTATCAGGCCCCACCAGGATAGTTTAGATCCCATTTTGTAGTCCTTTATTTGTGGCCTATGATCTCTTCATGCAAACCCAGGGGGAGGGGGCTCATCAGTAAAACCTCAGAGAGCTTACAACTTCCTCATTTGTGGGGCTACAAAAATGGGCATGTCTTTATTTATAACCTGACAGAAAATGCTCCTGTCCATAAGAGAGCGAAATGTGGGAAAATTCATTTTAAACACTGCAATCAGATTTTTCTGCAGCTCTTAAGTAAGTTGAAATTAGTTATTTTTAATATTTCACTTTACATGTTCCTTTTTAGCAAATTTCATTTCTTTAACAAAACACTGTCTGCTCTTAAAGTGATAATTCTTTAAATTCAAGCAAATATACACAACCTCATACTAAAGCAGGAAAACACTTATACTGCAAAAGTACTCACAACGTCCTACCAATTTTTAAAATGATAATTAATTGCCTCATGTTTAACAACCTGAGATAATTAGCAGTATGGTTTTAATTTAATGAAATTGAATATACGATTTATCAATATGTTTTTGCAGTGAATCTCTTTGAATATCAGCTTAATTTTCTACCCTACGCAAAACTCAGCACAAAGGAGGAGGAAAAGGTCACTTTTTCAGGTTAAAAGTGGGGCTCACACTAGGGGGTTGCTGGCTCTCTCTAGCTTCCATTAAGAGCACTGGAACACACTTCAGAGTGCCTCAGAAGTAAGCTTACAAAAGGTCAATTCCTCATTCTCATTTCTCCTAAAGACTCTAAATTAAACATTTTTCCCATTAGGTCTAGGGAAGTATCTTATGTGGAATTTTATTTGTTCTAGGTTTGCCAGTGAAAATCTGGTATAACAACAAAAATTTATCAAAAACTGATAAATCAATATTCACAGTGGAACTCCTAGCTTCAGAACAGGACTCTAATCTAAACCACATTGTTCATTTTCAAATAGTTTCAAACTAACAGAAAATGCTTTAAAGGTATATATTTTAGTGTGTGATCTCAAAAATGGAGCATAAAAATCTACTTCAATATGTGTAAGGCCATTCAAAAACACTTTACCTTTACGTAGTTCTTAGTGTTTCGGCAGTCTGTGCAAAACCCCCACCAATTATGGAAAGAAAGAGGGGAGGGAAGGGAAGGGAAGGACAGGAAAGGCAAGGCAAATGGAGGGAAGGGAAAGACAGAGAAGGCAAGGGAGGAAAAAAGGAAGAAAGGAAGACCAGACAGACAAGACCACATTGGATCCCCTCTTTTTACTGCATTGCTCTCTCAGCAAACCTAACCTCCTACCCATTAGAGTTAACTTTTGGTGTGCAATGGCGGGAAGAGAGTCAGATTTACTTTAGCAGTGAGCTGATTGCAGAAGAAAAATGAATCACTGCACACTTGAGTGAGAAAATATGAAGAAAGCACTTTTCCACTAATTAGGACCCATTTTCAGCCATTCGTTAAGCCATGGCCCCGCGCCACGAGCTATCAGGAGGTGGAGCATGGGGCCATCCGAAAGCAGAGCGTTCAGACGGAGCATAATGATGCTCTCCATCACCCGAGACAGGTGGCCTGCACAGGGATATGGGGAGCTGCTCTGGGCTCAGGCCACCCACTGTGGAAACACCAGCAGGGAAGAGGGAAGAACACACTGGCTATTCCAATCCATGCAAGCACACAAAGAAACTGTGGCACTCACCAACCAACCGAGGCCTCGCCAAGGCCAAGTGAGAGCTGCCTTTTCCACACAAATCCAGACTTTGAGGACCTAGGGCTGCTCGGAGTTCCCCTCAGACTCAGCCACCTGGGAGGGGTCTTGGTGCCTGGCTACAGGGCCTCTGTGTCCTCTTCCTCCTCCAAAAGGTTCCTCTGCTGCCTTCACACTCCACCAGGGTGCAGAGAAAGGTGGAACCACTTGCCAAATATGCAAAAAAGGAGGGAAGACCGTTTTCTCTTAGGAAAACACAGACAGGAAGGGAGCCTGTGCTTCCTGTCCTAACCAAAACGAGTTCAGAAATTATGTGGACGTCTGATTTGTCAGGCTTGTGGTGGAAAAGGGTGCTCTTTTAGTCAACAGGAATTGTGAGTTCCCCAAAGGCAGAAATGGCCATGGGAGAAAAGAATTAGGGCCAGGCCCATTAACAGGCAAGACAAATGGCCCCCACACCTGTGACCTAGGGTTTGCACGATTTTTAACAGTTTATTACCAGGTGGTTGGCTGAAGACTCCTCTGGCATCTACCTATTTATCATAGTCAAACATGAGAGGGAAAAAAACATCAACTGAAACAATTTGGTAGTTGCCTGTAGATTAGGCCTCAGTTGCTCTTCCTCCAGGCCCTTCTCAGGAGTAACCACCAAGGAGACACCAAAATGGGCAGGCCCGCACTTCGCCACTTGAAAACCTTCTGCAAACCTTCTTTTGCTTGCTGTTTTATCTCACTTGTAATATGTGGCACTTCATAAGGTTTCACAATGTCTTAAAAAATATTTGTTGGAATATCACCAAACATTTAAAAACTCAAACTAAAGCTACTAAAGTGATGACACTGAAACTTTAAGGACATAAACACATATTCCAGGAGATGCAGAAAGGTAACCTGAGATATGAAGTCATTTATTAAACTGCAAAGAAATACAAGAAAGCCATGGTCCACATAAAGACACCAGCATGAGTGTTCAGTCAGCACCACAGTAAAAACAGCTTTGTTACTGTCGATATCCTTTGGTTTTAGGTGCTCTATGTCCCTAACAAAACCTCATTCCTATCTTGTTCCTCATCTGAATTTTAAGTGTGTGTGTGTGTGTGTGACAGTGTGTATAATGCTGATCCTCTGAAACTCTACGTTTCTAAGACCTAGATCAAAAATGTACATGCGCCCTTTTTGAGCAAAATAAAACTGATCTGTTTTTAAGATGTGAAATAGATTCATGTTTCTCTTCTTGTAAGCTTCAAAGGATGGGTCACTTGTTGCTTTTACATCCTGTGTTTTCTCCCATAAAATGGAATGATTACTCAGCACAAATATGAAACGGAATAGAGCTGAAGTCTCTGTAATTATGAACATAGAGACACCAGACAGAGAACAATGTTCACAGCCAGGACAGGAGCTGCAGCAACTCTGCCGCTAGAAGCAGGCGTCACAGTGCCCCAGAGTGCTTGTCAGTCTTAGAAACAGAGGCATCGGAAGACAAGCGTTTTCAGAGAACGCAGAAAGGTCGTGGTTTACCTTTTGTAAGCTGGAGTGGAGCCACTTACATCAATCTCCCTCAGAATATGACAAGAACCAACATTTATTTCATAATGAAATTATTTCACAGTTCCAAAGATTAGAGGAGGAAAAAAAATGCCACAAAACAGTGCTATCTTTGATGAATTCTTAGTTAAGTACAGTTACATTACACTAATACGTACAATTATGCAACACTCAAAAAACGTTATTTATGCCTAAAATTCACCATTATATAACATAGGGAAATCCATCTTGTTTTAGTAAAAGTTTAAAAATAAAGGGGGCCTTTAATACTCATTTCAGGTTTGATGTTAAAACTCTTCCACACTGCCCTATGCCTCTCACTGCATGCTGTGTGCATGCTGTGTGTGTGCACGCTGTGTGTGTGTGCACGCTCTGTGTGTGTGCATATGTGCATATGCACATGGAATTTCTTTATTTCATGTGTCTGTTAATATATGCATCATCTTGAATTGTGTGTATACGTATATTAATATATAGAGAGTTCTTTCTTATCTCAAAATTTTTGACATTTATATTGAAAATATGCTATATTAACCACGCATGAAACACATACATCCAAATCAAGAACAAAAAATGTATCCAAATCAAAGAACCTCTGTTCTCAAACTCCAAGTCTCTAGTCAAACAAGAAAGACAGTAGCTTGCAGTACAACAGGGCTTTAGACCTCTTGGCCAATACATTCACTGCGATCTTAGTTTTTTGACAAAGGAAATGGCTACAAACGGCCACAGCCCATCTTCTCTTTAGGAGCCTGTGTAAAACTCTTCAAAAGGGTCAAACCTAACACATCCAGACTTTTATCTGCAGCCCTTATGGTCTCCTGGAGACCCTGAGGGTGGGTGATTATTGCTGTGATGTTTCTGCATTAGGGAGGTGTGTAGTTTTCCAAGAGGTAGCACTCTAATTAGAACACTGATGAATTAAACAAGTACTGGAGAGTTTCTAAACTCCTTCCTTCAACTCTCACTATGAAACAAAAGGGGAAGAAAACATGACCATTTAGTTCAATAAAATGTTCTGGTCACCAGCTCTAATTGATTGTGAGACTTAGAATCACATTTTTTTTTTCATGTAAAGAAGGTACGAAATATGTTCATGGTGAAATCTGAAATCAGATACATTCCATCAAGCAAGAATAGTGTAGTATTTTTAATGTGACATCATTATTTGTATGTGTACACATTATTTCTTTAACTTGTTCTGCATTTTACAAGATGCCAGCTTAAGAAGGTGAATCTTCTTGTCATGAATATTTGCCTCGTGTACATTTTAAGCCACAGCCCAAATGATCTGATTTGTCACAGAAATAATTCTGACACATTCTAAAATAAATAATACTGAAATTGTTACTTTTAAAAATTCCATATAAAAGATGAGTACAATAAACCTCACTGAACAAACATCTTCAAACAAAGAAATAAACTCAAGAGGACCCAGGACATTTTTATGTGGGTTCCCCCCACCCCTCAACTCATAACCAAAGTGAACCTGGCCTTAAAAGCACTTGAATGTCTATGAAAGTTTAAATATCATACGCAGTATTTTCAACTTCCACAAATTTTCCTCTTTTAACAGAAGTCGATGGGACTAGTAAGGAGACATTTCCTCAACACCATTTTGTCTGGAAGTTTAAAACAAGGTATGTCAAAGCTGAAATATACTGTCTGTGGCGCAGTGGGAAATTGTGAGTGGGTAACCTAAGCAAAGCGCGCCGCATTGAAATTCAGTCTGGGTGGGCTGCAGTCCCTAGAGAGAGGGAAGCTGCATTTGAAAGCTGTGCCTGGTCAGACCCTATGGAATCGCTACGGTTTTCGGTCATTAGATGCCTCCAAATTAGAAGGAAAAACAAGCTCTCACGAGGTTCCTTAGGCATCAGCAGCGATGCTTGACAAATATTTAAAATACATATCAAATATAACCGCAAGTAACCTGATGCCTTAATATTACTAAGGGTTTTCCTGAGAAGGTTTGGTGACTTGAGCGCCAAACCTGCGGTCAGCAAAAGGACTAACTTTTCAAAGCCGGGATAATTCCTCTCTTGCAGAAATCAAGTTCAGACTCGATCTTATCATATTTACAGAATAAAAAGAAAGCTCTCGGCTCAAATATAAGGAAAACTCTTTACACACGACTTTATAAAGGCTGACTTCTGTAGGTATATGTAGGTCTATATAAATTTAAATATGGTTGGGAGCTAGAACTCCTCTCCTGGTGACGGCGGGGCTGCTCAGAAGTGTCCCATGCCGGCCTGGTCCTGCACCTGCTGGCAGAGTACAGAGCAGCAGACGCTTGACAGAAGTGAACACTCTCACTGTCCTCAGAAAGGAGAGGCGGACCTGAGCGACACCAGGGTCTACCAACCTTACCGCTTTTCTTTACTGTGTTTTTTTTTTTTTTAATTCACCAGTTACCCCAAGTTTTCCTATTGAAATTCAATTTGAAAACACTCACGTGGATTTGTGCGTCGCGCTTTGGGGCCAAGACTGATCCTCGGGTGCGAAGAGCAACCTCGGAGCCGGGGCTCCCTCTTCCCTGCCGGGCTTGCCCGCCTCGCCGCGGCCAAGCGTCCCGCCCAGGCTGGGATGCGCCGCGCGGGGACCCAGGGGGGTCGCCGCAGTCACCGCCCCGGGCGCGGGCCGCGCAGGCACTTGTTAGAGTGTCCTGCTAACTTGGCCGCGGAGCTCTTCCCAGCTTTCTTTCACAATGACTTCCTGAAGTTGCTCACTCGCATTGTTCCCCATTTCTCCGCCACACTCCCCGCCCCCAGCCGGCTCAGACCCGGCTTTCGCGCTCCCGGCCGACCGGCTGCCCCGCGCGCACAGCGCCTCCCGCGGGCCGCGTACCTGGCCCCCTCCGCGCCGGCCGCCCCCGCCGCGCCCTTGCGTTGCCACCTGCTGCCGCCCAGAGTGGCGGGTGGCCCAAGCGCGCGCCCTGCCGACCCGCAAACTTTGGGGTGACGCACGACGGCCGTCCCTGCTCGACTTGCCCCGCAGCCAGCTCGGCCCCGCGCGCACGTCTCGGCCGCCTGCCGGATCGCTGCTCCGGTACACGGAGCGGGGCGCGCAGAAGGGCGCAGAGCGGGACACGGAGAGGGTGCGTCGTCCCGTCCCCGCCCCGTCGCCGAGTCCCCCGGCTCGCGCGGCGCCCGTCTCAGCCGCAACTCCGGGCCAACGGGGCCGCGCACGAAAACTTTGCAGCCGCGCCGGGCTCCGGCTCAGCCCCCAAAGGCCGCCGGGGCGGCGGCGGGCGCGGGCCGTACCTGCTGGCGCCGCAGCCGGCTGCAGCCCGCTCGCCCGCGCCGGGCCCGCTCGGCGCGCCGCCGCCACCCCCGCGCGCACCGCGCCCGGGCCCTCCCCTCGCTGCCGCGCTTCCTCATTCCAGCGCAGCATCGCGCCGCGGCACCGCACGGGATGCGACGGCCGGCGCTGTGCCCGCGGGCCGAGCAGCCCAGCTCGGCCGCGGCGCTGCGGGACCCGCGCGTAACTCGTGGGGGCGCGGCGCGGGCGACACGTGCGGGCCGCCAGGAGGGGGAGGGGGACGCGCGGGCCGGGCCCGCCACCCTGCACCCGGGGCCGCTGGTCGGTCGGGGCACCCTCACGCTCGCCCCGCTGGCGAGACTCGAGGGACTCAGGACATCGTAAATCACTTTCCCCAGTGTCTGGGAGCGCCCGCTGTACGCTCAGCTTCACGTCCCTGGAACTGGGGCCCCTTGGCTCCCAGGTTCAGGCTCCGGCCCCAGGATGCGAGTGCCCACCCGAGGGGGTGGGAAAAGTTGATCCTCCGCAAGGGAGGGGAAGGTGCAATTCATTTTCCCAGACAACCAATGGAATACCTCTCGTCTCTCTTCCCTCCCACCTGCTCACGGCAGAAGTTAGGATGGCGCCTTCCATGTTGGCCTGGGTGCACACACAAGTGCCTGCGGAAGGGTGGCTGCAGGCGGAGGTGACAGCGAAGCAATCTCGCAGCCCGCTCGACGGCTCTTTGCGTCTCAGACCTCTCCCTGGCGTGTAAGACACCGTGTGTCTCCGTAAAACGGGAATGCCACCTCTGACAGCGCACCCCTTCGCCCTACGGGGAGCCCCTCACTCTGATTAGCCGGGCTCCACCCGAGCAGGAGCCAGCAGTGTGTTCAGCTTGAACAGGAGAGAAAAAGTCATGAATTCCACAAATGCAGCCTGGGCTCCCGCCAGCCGCTAGGGGAGGGGACCCAGAGGAGTGAGATGCGCCTCCTGCCCTTCCAGACTTGTAGGAGCCACCAGGAAGGCACAGAATAAAAATCCCGGGCACCCCTGTGAGGAGGAGCGCCCTGTGAAGAGGGCCGAGGGCGTGCTCCTGCTTGGGCGCGGTGGTTCGGGAAGGCGTGAAGAGCCGTAGGGAGAGCGATGAAAGACCAAGGGAGCCTCCTCAGGGTAGGACGTGCAGGCGAAGAAGGCACAGGCCTTCCTTCCGGGTGGAGGGCACAGCCGGGCAAGGGAATAAGCAGGAAATGTCCCTTCAGGGCAGTCGAGTGTGGCTGGAGACCATCGCTGCCGGGGAAGGTCGTGTCCTGGCCCAGGGGGCCTCCACGTCTGGGGCCGGGGCACACCAGAGACAGGATCTGACTCTGCTGCTCCTGGGAGAAGGCCCTTTTACCCGTGAATCACAAACAGCGTCTATCCACATTCTTTCTGAGCGCATATGCAGCTCTTACTACAGCACTCAGTGTGTCCTGAAGGGCATTCCGCTGGGCAAGCCTGAGCCAGTTAACTCACTGCTACAGCCCAGAGAAGGGGAAGGTAGTGAAAGGTCCATTGATTGACCTTCTAGTCCTCTCCTCCACTGCATGACCTTGGGCAGGTTATCCAAACTCCTGAGCATCACCTTCCTTGTCTGTAAAAAGAATACATGCCACCAATCCTAAAGAGTCCTTACCTGGATTAAATGAGGCAATAAACATAAGGTACAAGACCCCGAGGGAGGCCAACAATGTTGTAAAAGGGACACGGGACACCTCTAGTTCTTGGATGCAGAAGTACCTTTAGCCCCTGGTACATCTCTAAACCTGTGCCTTGGTCTTCAGCAGTGGACCAGTGGACCGAAACAGGCATCTCATCAAGGTGTAGCCCACTGAGGCGGGAGCACGTGGGGCTAAGAGCCCAGATAGTTTGGGCTTATGAATCTGACTGAGGTCCTTAATCTCTCAAAGCCTGAATTTCCCCATCTGTAAATTGGTAGTGATAATATAACCTTCCTGGTGGGGTTGTTTGTGGGTTAAGGAGATCACATATGGAAGACCTTGCTACATGCCTGACAGAGAGGAGTACTCTCCAGGTAAGAACAGTTATTCCCTGCTAGCCCAACCAATGTCCCAGTGAGATGAGGAGTGCACTGTGAAGAGTCAGGCTCCTTGGCTGGGTGCAGTGACTCACAGCTGCGTTTGGAGCCCAAGGTGGGAGGATCACTTCAAGCCAAGAGTTCCAGACCAGCCTGGGCAACAAAGCAAGACCCTGTTTGTACAAAAAAATTTTAAACTTTAAAAATCAAACCCCATTTGTATTAAAAATTTAAAAATTAGGTGTTGTGGTATGCACCTGCAGACCCAACAACGTACTTAGGAGGCCGAGGCAGGAGGATCCCTTGAGCCCAGAAGTTTGAGGCTGCAGTGAGCCATGATTGGCACCACTGCACTCCAGCTTGGGCGACAGAGCAATACCCTGTCACAAAATAAAACAAAACAGCAGTCAGGCTGCAGGTACCACACCTTACCCTTGCCCCCAACCAGGTGGAGTTGAGGGAAGTCAAGCTTATATTATTGCAACCTGGGGTCTGTGGATAGACTCAGAGGGACCAGAGAGGTGATATAAATCAAATGTTCAAACCCTTAGGGACAACAGTAAAATGCACAATGGATGGGAAAACATATAGGGAGAAATTGAAACATGTAAAACTGTTTTTTTCATATTATGTCTAAAGTAATTTTATTTTATTTTATTTATATATTAATTCATATATTGCCCTTTTCATAATGTTAAAGTGTTAAATAAAACACTTTAATTTATTCAGGCAATAATTGCTGAATCACCAATTTTTCTTCTTATGAGGCTGTATTATCGAAAGAATAGAGACCACCTATAGGATTAATCAAAGGCTACTTATTCAGAGCTCATTATGGAAAGAGAGGCAGCTAGGCACTTTTGTCCAGGTAGAGCCTGGATGGGGTTTTCAAAAGAGAGTGAGTTTTTTTACTTTCAAAGGAAAGCAAAAGGATGATTGAGGTGATACGATATGGTTAATAGTTCTGTTTCTTAGTAACTGTGTTTGGCAAGTTGTTTAAAGCCTGAGCTTCAGTTTCTCATGTGCAGAGCAGATCTACTTCACAGTGGTCTTGATAGAATTACGTGGAATTAAATGAAATAATCTATGGAAGTTATCATAATTGTATTTTTCGTCAATAAAAAAAATCTGTTAACAGCAATGAAAAGTACACGTTTCCTCTGATGGTTGGAAAACAGCAAGAATATTTTTAAATAACAGCAAAAGATTTTTTTGCTAAAAAATAAAATTTTATTTTATTTATATACCCAGTCCTTGGATGAAACTGTTGCAACAAAGACACTGCCTCTTTGGTTTCTTTTTCCCAATTTTCATGACTTCCAGCTTCTGCCTCTGCTGTTTTTGAAAACTAAAGATCACTGGCCTGGCAAGAGGTCCTGGATCCTTTTTCTTGGGCTCCCTCGCTGGTTTGGCTATTTCTAAGCATAGTCCACTGGCTCCCGCCTGCTGCTGGAGGTGAAGGAGCAGGATGCAGAGGAGAGGCAGGGGGCTGGTGCAGAGCTAGGGCTGTCCTGCTGGCAGTGCCTGGGTAGGAAGCACCTGGTGAACCTGGCAAGATACTCCTCTGGGTGCACGGTTTCCTGAAACATCTGTGAGGCCCTGTCTTGGCACCTCACTGGCTCCTGGTTCTGTAGGAACCACAGAAATCCTTTAGCACCACTGACCATTCACATCTCTGCCTGTAGGTTTCGAATCAGGGATGGGCTGCAGCTGACATATGAATTCTTCCCACTTCCTGATAATACTTTCACTTTATTCCCTTTGAAATTTGCAAGAGAAATACACTTAGGTTCTCAAAAGCAACAAATTTCTTCAATATCATTTGGTTAGAAGAGAATAAAAATCACACTGAGTGAGATATAGCGATTTGGAGGAGATAGATAGGTTTACACAAAAAAAGCTTTCTGATGAAAAGTTTCTGAAGATGTTTTTGATGAGTAGTAAAAAATAATATATTAATCTGACCTGAACAGATCAGAACAAAGAAGAGCAGAGCTGTGTGTCACTCCCAGTTGATTCTTTGAATAGGAACAGGATTGGAGCAGGATTTCTGGAAGCATAAACACTCTGGTGGCATGTATTCATTTATTTATTAAGAAAGCCTGTATTTATTGACAATGTACCATTGCAGGTGGCTCTTGAGATGCAGGTAGTCACAAGAAAGCAGAAAGGAAGATCTGTCCCTTAAGGAGTTCACAATCTAGTAAAGTCGGTGACAATTAATAGTTTCATTCTGATGCAAAATGTGTCACCATAAATTCTGACATGAGCCTTACGGAACACAAAGGATAGCACTAAAGAGTTGCCAGAGCTGGGGGAGGCTTCATGGACAAAAGGAGGGAGGTGAGGAGAGATCACACAGGAGATCTGAGCAAATGCTTTTCTGCTCTACACTTGGCTGGCAGGGGAGCTTAGAAACATCCCTCTCAAAAGAGAGAATTAACTCAAGATTAATAGTAATATTGTAATCATCACCCCACCCTGAGCCCAGCTCTGTGACAGGCATTCAGGCATTATCTCCCATCTAACGATGCAGCAAAGCCAGCACTGTGGTCCCCATTTCACATGAGTACACTGAAGCTCAGGGCAGGTGACTCCCTGGGGGTTGATGGAAAGCCCAGAACCCGGCTGTGAAATGACAGACTCTGGAGCCAAACTACTGGAGTTAGCTCTGCAAGTTACTAGGCTTCTCCATGCCTCAGTTTCCTCTTCTGTAAAATGGGAACATTGCCATTGCACAAACATCCTCGGAAATGTTTGAGGTCTCAACGAGTTAGTGCACGTTAAGGACACCTTGATGGCTCCTTGGCAGATATCAGGCACTGGGTAAGTGTTTGGCACTTTGAAGCATTCAGTTTTTATGTGACCAGGCTGGGATACAAATCTTGGCCAGTTATAATATTTCAGCTATGCATCTGCCCTCTCTTTTCAAATTACCTTGCGAATCATGCTGGCTCCTCCTCTGGCTCCACACTTACCCTCTTTCTTCCTGCTTATGCCACATTTCCCAGCACAGAAATGAGATCTCCCCAAGGACTGATTCCTGTAAGACAGACAACCTCAGGGCCACTGACCAGTACAGGACCGCACAGCAGGAGGTGAGCTGTAGGTGAGCAACCAAAGCATCATCTGTATTTACAGCCACTCCCCATCACTCACATTACCTCCTGAGCTCCACCTCCCATCAGATCAATGGTGGCATTAGATTCTCTTAGGATTGCAAATCCTACTGTGAACTGTACATGTGAGGGATCTAGGTTGCATGATCCTTATGAGAATCTAACGCCTGATGATCTGTCACTGTCTCCCATCACCCCCAGATGGGACCATCTAGTTGGAGGAAAACAAGCTCAGGGCTCCCACTGATTCTACATTATGGTGAGTTGTTATTTCATTATCTGTTACAATGTAATAGTAATAATAGAACTCAAGTGCACAATAAATGTAATGCTCTTGACTCATTCCCAAACCATCCCCTCCTGACCTCTGTGGAAAAATTATCTTCAATGAAACCTAAACCTCACCTAAAAAGGGTGAGGACTGCTGCTTTAAGACACCTTTCTTCAATTGGTGGGAAGTGTTTTCCTCCACTTCTCTTTAAATTTTTTATTTCCCCTAAGGCTGAATTGTCAGTCTTAGAAGCAACAGTCTTGGTAGAGAGGTCAGATGGAATGGACCTGTCCAGGAAAGAGTAAGATATGTGAACAGCCTTTCCAGCCTATTAAGTAAGACTGAAATTTAGTTTAGTTATTTTTGAATTATGATAGCAACTCTCTTTTATTTTCTTTTATTTATTTATTTATTTATTTTTTTGAGACGGGGTCTCACTCCATCACCCAGGCTGGAGTGCAGTGGCACGATCTTGGCTCATTGCAGCCTCCACCTCCTGGGCTCAAGGGATCCTTCCACCTCAGCCTCCCAAGTAACTGGGACCACAGGTGCATGGTGAGGGCACTGCGTGAAGTTACATCACCTCTCTCAGGATCACATTCTCATTTCTGCAACAGGGAAAATTAATCCTGCTTCGTGGAGTTGTGGTTTGGATTAAACAAAAGCATGAACATAAGTCTTCAATTGTAATACCTAGTAATCAATGTGAGTTAGCCCTTCTCCCTTTCCCGTTTATGGGTGACTGTAAGAATTCTCAGAAAGTGCTATCTAACAAGTCAAAGTAGGCAGAGCTTCTGATTCCCAGGAATGTGTCTCCAGATTCTCAGTTGGGACTAACCTTGACTAAGTTAAAAGTGGATTTTTTTTTAATCTAAGAAGAATTGGAAAGAATGATCTCAATGGATGGAGCAAAGTGCAGCTGGTGCCAAAGGTAGTAAGTCAGCATTTATCCAGCACTTTAAAATTTCCCAAAAAATGCACGAACATTTTATTGAACCCTGATATCAGTGAGGTAGATCTTCAGGACACCCCACTCACCACGCTTTTCTCTTGTGCCATTCATTGGCTGTTTTCTTCCCTGTCTCTTTCCTAAAATGCTGCAGCTCTCCGGACATGTCTCCCTCCCCAGTCAGTTCCTTGAAGGCCTCTCCAGGATCAGTTTGCAATGTCATCTCTGTACCCTTACTCCAAAAATTTATATCTGCTCTTCAGACCTCCTTTTGAACTCTCCCACCTCCTTAACACCTTTACTTGGAGGCTTAATAGGCAACTCATATTTACTGTCTCCCAGCTGAATCCCTGATCTTCCTCTCTTACTTGCTTCACTGAGACCCCTTCATCTCATTGAATACCAGCTGGCAATTGCTGAGGCCAAAACCTTGGAGTCATTCTTGATGCCTCTCTGTCTCATTATCATCCAGTCCATCAGGGGATCCCACTAGCTCTGCATGTATCAGGTGTCCATGGTCCGACCACCTCTCCCTCCATTGCAGACAGGCTGGTCACCTCTCTTCTACAAATAGCAGCGGCCTCCTCAGGGGTCTCTACTTCCACCCCTGCCCCTCAAAGAAGCCAGAGAGAGCTTGATGAAGAGCTGAGTCAGATCAGGGTGCTTCTGTGCTGAATGCAGGCCAGACCCCTCCCCCAGTCCAAGCCCAAGTCCTAGGAGGATGTGTGATTTCCCTCCCTTCTCACCCCTCTCTCCTGATGACGTGGGCCTGGCTACTCTCCCACTTACTTGCCTGTCTCTGGCCACTTGGCCCTACCTTGTAGTCCTCAAGTGCTCCAGACCAGCTCACTGCCTTGCACTTACTGCTGTCTCCTAGAAAGTTCTCCCCTGGATTTCTGCCTGCCCACCCCCCTTACTGGCTTCAGGTGTTTGGTCCATTGTCATTGTGGTTGAGTTGTCATTGTCTGTTCTCCGTGAAAGGGAACAACCTTGACCCACCCGAGCGTTGGCTTTCTTCCTGCCTTCTCTCTGGTTTTCATTGGTAACATTTATTGTTTGCTCTCATTGAAAGTAGAGATTTGGTTTTTTTCTATTTTGTTTCCTCACAGTTCCTAGAACAGTGAGCAGATATTCAACAGATAGCTCCATTTCATGGTGCTACTTTTGAAGGGTTTATCTTACTTACAGGAAAAATATTTTTGTTTAAATAACATGGCAAGGAGTTGGCACATTTGTTTTCCAATAGGCAGAGGGACTGTGTTTTCCTCTCCTGACAGCTGAAAGCCCCCCCATCCCTTCCTATGCTTCTGTCCTGTCTGGGGCTCTGCGATCATGCACTAGAAGTGTTGCTTCTTCACCTATTTAATGCTCTCTTAGCAGTAAAGGCTTCAGCACAGAGTATTCCAAATTTCCTTCCTTCAACTAAAAGTTGACAATTTAGTTCACACTTTCCTTGCATGTACATTATTCTGCTCATTTTCAAGCCATTTTTCAAAAAGGAAGCAAAGAATACTTTTAAAATACAACACTGCAATACCATAATGAATTTTCCCTAATCCTGTTCTGGTTGTATCAGACAATTATCCTAAGTGAGTTGATACCTCTTTATTTCTGTAGGATAAGAATACAGATTATAATTCAGTAATGCCAGGAGCAGGACTTTCTCTAAATTGGTGATTTAGAAATAATTTAAAGATATAATGTATTCTGTAGCTACACACAGCCCAGTACAATGCATTCTTTTAATATTTACTCATAATATCTTATTACTTGCAGATATGTTTTTCTAATGAAGAAAAAGAACTCATTTTCTGTGATATGCAGTCTGAAACTGGCAACTTTATTTCCACTTCAGAGCTCAAATTCACAATTTTCTGTAGCTTAAAAAGTGTTCTGCAATTAAACTGAAAGATTGACTTCTCATTATAACATCCCTTTATTTTCTATGATCATAGCTCATAAACATTTTCAGCCAAGCAGGTTGTTTCCAACAAGTTGTATTGAATGACCCTGCATTTTGGGAGAAGGAATAATGTTGTCTTGATTTATAGATGGTAAACAAAGGTTCAATTTTGAAAAGAGAATATGCAGGATGAAGATCCAATTCTTTGTACAAATAGAAATACAGGACATATATATGTTTGTAAGACTGTTGACTATAGTTGGGTACACATTCCACGGCCAACTAAAAGATGATTAAGCCGAGGGACTAAACTGAGGGTAGAACCATGGGATTTGGCTCCAATGGCTAAAGTGTAGAGCAGGAGATGCATTTGTTTATTGATCCTTTGAAGGTCAGAACCTGTATGCTACTTTAATTATCTTACTCTTAGGTTATTTATTATTTGTGAATTAAAAGTCAGTTCATCCTCCTCGTACTCCTCCAGCCTTTGAAGAGCCCTTTGCTCACTTCAGAGGGCAGCTTTTGGCCCTTTGGATTCAAAGGCCATTAAGCCCATAAGACACAGAGTGTTGCACCAAATGATTGATGTCCTTTGAGCCGGACTATCTGATATAGCAGAGTTCTCAGAGCAAATCCAAATGCAGCGGTCGATAATCATACACTTAGCAGTTGCCCACTACAACACTGTGCTTCAGTAAGCACCACCAAAATGCTCTGGACCCATCTCTCCCAGTACATATTTCTTTTGCATTCCTGGAGCTCCTGTTGATTTCAGCGAAAGCTCCCAGCACCTCGGGTAGCAGTGTGGCAATATGTGCAGTACTCAATAATTTATATTTGCGTAGCTTTTGAGCTCATCAGCAAAAAGCGCTTATCAATCTTCTCCTCCCCAGGAAGTTGGACCACATTATTATTCTTATTTTATGGATGAGGAAACTGAGGTAATGGAGTCCCCTAAAGTGAGGAGAGTTTTTTTTAATTTTTTAAGAAAGAAATACAGCTGCTTCTTGATGACCCAAAAAAACTGTTTGACATGTGAGCTTCTAACAGGTGGCACTGAGCATTTTGACTACTCAGTAGAAAGGGCATTTTATAGAGACATCGTTGCTGGTAGAAAATACCACCACTCCACTGTGACAATTCTGTTTTATGAGGTAAACTTTTTTTTTTTTAAGTTAAGGCTTGGAAAATTTATTGATGTAGCAAGGCAAACAGGACCAATTTCTTGCTCTGCTCCACCTTGATCAAGTTAGATAAAGTGCCCCATGGTCATGGCCCATGGAGTTGCCTTGACTCGGCCTCTGTAACTTGGGGTGGGAACCAATAATAACTGTAGAAGGATGTTCTGCATGCCTCACTTCTTGTCTTCTTTCAGGATGGGTTTGCGCTAGAATCATTTCCCAGGTATAATAAATTTAGGAGCCTCCCACAGTGGAACTGACAGCAAAGGCAAAAACTGTCAACCCCCCTCCCCCCGTGATGGAAAACTTCTCAAGGTTTTCCCAGCAGTGCATTAGGCAGCTCCGTAAGAACCCACTGTTGTGCGCGTTTTGAGACTTCACGTCTTCCATTAACCAATTCTAAGACAGAAGACCAGTGTCTTCATTTCCCATGTTGTTGAAGTACTTTACATAGACTTAACCCAGTTGCTAAATTGCTTGAATTTGTTAAATGTACAAAAGGGTCTACTCCCCGTTGATGGAGTGAAAGTAGATGTTTGATTAAGTAGATAGCTAGATGTGCTTTTTTCCCCCCATATGGATGTGTTAAGGGGGTATGTTTGAAACTTAGCACTCAGTTCATGCCTTTCAGAAGGGGAGGGAAGAGGGTATTTAACAAGGTTAATAATGACAGAAAGAGGAATTGACACCACAAAAGAAAAAGAATCATTCTAGCATTTCGTGACAGTTCAAAGACAGATGTCGTTGGCTAAGTGAGAATCTCGTAGACATGGGGGTAATATACACCTTATATGCATATGGATTAGTGAAAGCAGACTGTCAAGTCAGTGAGTGTAAGATTGTCAAATATGAGACATAGCTGCAGAAAACCTGGAGAACTACTTACTATTTATTTCTTCACTTAAAGACCCAATCCTGTTGTCTTTTTACAGACAAAAGACCAACTACTTTAAGGTCTGAGGCCGGTCAAGGGTAAGATGGGACTGAAACTTTGTCCTGGGGCTTCCTGTGAGCACCAGAGCTCATCATCTGTTCTCCTTTGAAGTCTATTTTTCTTCTTAGTCCCAGGCTCACTATTCCCTTTTGTTTAGTAGACTTTAGTTTATCCCACAGGGCCATACTAAACTACATTTCCCTGATGTCCATCATGAGGGATCCTAGAATTGTGACGAATGAGATCCCAGATTGAGAAAGTTATGTTCCATGTCCTTTGGAGTCAATTTGATTATGACAGTTAGTCCCACTGAGGTTGTTTGAGGCTCTGCCGTAACACATGATGCTTGGGAGAGTCAACACTGGCCTTGTGTGCTTGAGCAGAAAACACAGTAGCTGGAGAGTGTTACCAGAGATGGTTTGGTTTGGTTTGGTGGATGGAAGATTCAGGAGACCTGTTTGGGTCATAATTCTCTCTCCAACCCTGGGCAAGTCATTCAGTTCGCCTTCCTAAACTTTGGTTTCTTTATTCATTAGATGATAGAGGTTGACAAGATGATCTCTACGAAGCCCCCTAACTGATACTCCATGACTTCAGCTTGGCCTTGGTAACATATATCTGGGAGGCTGGTATGGAACTGAGAACAGCTTTAGGGAAAAGCTTTGAAAGTTCTTACCCCATCATCTCTAAGTGGACCTGACCTCCCTGGCTTATATGCCATACCATTCCAGAAGGACTCAAGCACTAAGAGCTAACTGTGCTAAAACCAGCTGGGGCTTATCACACCCTCAGATATGCACAAACACAATCACCAACTCCATCACCTGCTAACCTATAGTGACTAACCCTCTCTGGTCAAACTTGGATGGTTTGACTTCAGGACTGTGTGGGTAGGAGTGAAGAAGTCACAAATTCTCCTAACCTGAAAAAGAAATAAAACAGAAGCATCCTAGGGATAAAGATCCCTCACAGACAAGTTTTATGTTTTTTTTTTTTTTTTTCTGCTCGTGGCATGGTTTTCCTGGGAAAGTCCTCCTGAGTAAAAGAGGAGAGACACCTGGTGAAGACTGGGACTCTGGGGGCAGGCTGCTTGCTGCATAGGCAAAGGGAGATTTAATGAAGATGAGTTAATATGGGACTAAAATAAGTGTATCGATCTGGGGGAAATCCTGAAGTCTGCTGTGAGGTGGACAGTTGTGGTAAGTGGGAAATGCTTTGGGGAAAACCCTTAACTTCCCCAAATGCCTATGTAAATGCCTACAACATGGAAAATTAACAGGAAGAGCTTACCATCTCAGCAGACACTATCACTTAAATTGGAAATATTGAGCTGCAACTAAGGAGAGGCAGTGAAAATAAGAATTACAACTGCCTTTAGGTTCAAAAGCCTACAATTATCTGATACACAGAAAAGAGAAAGTGAATAATGTGTGGAGAACATCTGAATGAAAACAAAACCTTTGTGGAAAAAGTGAATCTGATAAACATTATGAAAATATGTTCAAGAACCTATGACAAGTCAATGGATGAAATAGTTTCTGATTAAATAGGCCAAACAGCTTTAGGAGAAGGTCCAGGAAAAGGAGTATGGATAATGGTAAGAAGTTTCAAAATGGGTATATGCTATCCAAAACGGTTTTGTGTGAGTTGGTGAAATTTCCATCATATTACAGATGGATAAGTTGGGAACATGGTATGTGATTATGGGTCCAAATGTCCATATTAATTAGAGATGCCTACAGATATGTTTATGGGTAACATGAGCTTGGCTTAAAACAACAAAGAAAAAGAGTGGTTGAAAGATAAAACCAGATTGGTAGTAGTTTCGACAATTATTGAAGCTGAGTGATCGCTATAAGGGGATTCCTTATGTAATTATCTCTGTGTATCTATTTGAAAGTTTCAGAGATAAAGCATTTTTAGGAAAGAAAGAAAAACGACAAGGAGACCATTATTAGATACTAATGATATTTTGAGGTAATATTTGCAATGAATATGAAAGAAGAGTTACATTTCCTAATATATAAAGAGCTCTTGCAAATTAATAAAAAGAAATACTCAATAAGCAATGGGTGAAGAACATGATTTTACAATTTATAAAAAAATACAAAAGACCACTGAATGCAAAACAATGTTCAACTTTAGTAGAAGTTAAAAACTAAAAATTAAAATAAACTGTTAGATGAAGCCTCAATTAGACAAGAGAAGTAAGGGTGTTTTCTGAGATCTATTGTATAATGTGGTGAATATAATTAGTGATAGTGTATTGTACCTTTTCAGAATCACTAAGAGTAAACATTGTCACCACAAAAAAAATGAAAAGTATTTGAGGTAATAGATATGTTAATTAGCTTGATTTAATTTTTCTAAATCATATTTATAAATCATTTTATATTTATAAATCATAAAATTTTAAATAAATTTATTAAATCATAATCTCACTTTGTACCCCATAAATATATACAACTGTAGTTTGTAAATATACAATGAAAAGATTGTCTTTAGGTCATGGAGATTGGGGTCTGGTGGTGGGATTCCTAGAACAGATCAGAGGGAAGTCAGCATTGCATATCAATATCAATAGAATTAAAACTATAGAAGGCGTGAGGCCTTTTACTTCATAACCTCAAGAAATACATGCACAGATAACTAATTGTATATGTAAATACATGTATTTAACATTTAACATATGTGTGTTTAACATTCATTAGAATGAGGTTCATAGAAGGAAGAATTGAAAACTGAATGCTCATCCCAAATGAAATAGTATTTGATATATTCCCACAAACGAATATTTTGGAGCTATCAGTAGATGACTTATGTCTATTTTCTAAGATGAAAAGATATCCGCTATGCATAGTAGAGTGAAAATGAAAATTGAAGGATTGTTTTAAGCATTTTACATATCTCTCATTCATATATCTGAAGGCTATTCACTAAAATATTAACGTTGCCAGCAGGTAAAAAGAGGTTCTTGAGTGATTTATATTTTCTTCTTAATAATTTTCTATATTCCCTGGCTGAGCTACATCATTTATTAGTAATTGTATTATAGGTGTATTAGTCAGTTCTCATGCTGCTAATAAACACACAACCAAGACTGGGTAATTTATAAAGGAAAGAGGTTTAATTCACTCACAATTCAGCATGGCTGGGAGGCCTCAGGAAACTTACAATCATGGCAGAAGAGGAAGCAAACAAGTCCGATTTCACATAGCAGCAGGAGAGAGAAGAATGAGCAAAAGGGGAAAAGCCAAACCATCAGATATTGTAAGAACTCACTCACTATCATGAGAACAACATGAGGGTAACCACCCCCATAATTAAATTATCTCCCACCGGGTCCCTCTCACAACATGTAGGGATTATGGGAACTACAATTCAAGATGAGATTTGGGCAGGGCGGAGCAGGGGGGCAGGCACAGCCAAACCATATCAACAGGTCTCCAGAGAACACAACCAATAGAATACATATAGGTGTAGATACTGACATAGATCTATAGAGATTTATTATGAGGTAATTGGTTCACATGATTATGGAGACTGAGAAGTCCTATCTTCTGCCATCTGCATGCTGGGGGCTGAGAAAACCTGGTGGTGTACATTCTATTCCAAGCCTGAAGGCCTGAGAACAAGGAGCATGTCAATATCTGAGAGCAGGAGAGGCTGGATGTCCAAGCTTCAGCACCAGTGGGCGGGGGATGGGGGGATTGGGGAGAGAGAGAGAGAGAGATGACATATAACATTAATCATTGCAGTAATATTTAATATTATCAATAAGCCTATGTACATTATGAAAATGTAGTTGAGATAACTCACTCGACTTGCTTCATAGAATTAAAAAAGTGTTAATAAGAACTTAAATTTGGTCAAAATTATGTTGGAAACTAACAATTGATTCATTTTTGAAGGGAAAAGAACATACATAATAAGCAAAGACTGTTTAGAAAATTAAATTAAATCTAAGAGCTAACTGAGTCCAAAAATGTTAGATGCAATTTTAATAGCCATTAACTTTACTGGGAAATTGAAAAACTGGGCTTACTGTAAAACAGTAACTACAACTCAGACATACACAAAGTTTAGAAAAACTCATAAATATGATTCCAAAAGCATTTATGATGAAACTGTCCTATATCTTGAACCCCAAGCTATAACACATAACTGTGGGGGTCAAATTAAGTTGAAAAAGAAAAATAATGTACATTTGCAGCCAATAAGCCAAATTAAATACTTTCCAAGAACACAGGCTGAAGGTGAGAAACATTACAACATTCTCTCTCCCCCGTATAGAACAAAAGCTTAAAACATGGAATAATTCTACCTTTAGACAATGTAAACACCAGTTTCTGAAATAAAATGAACTAGTAAAACTAATTTAAATCATGCCTTTGAAACATTTATTGTCTCTTTTATTGTGGTAGAATACACAAAACATAAAGCTGACCATCATAACCTTTTTAAAGTATACAATTCAGTGGCATTAAGTACATTCACAATGTTGTGCAACCATCACCACTATTTCCAGAACTTGTTCATTCCAATACCCATTAAGCAGTCACTCCCATTTTCTGCTGCCCTCAGCCCCTGGCAGCAACTAGTCTGTTTTCTGTCTCTATTAATTTGCCTGTTCTGGATATTTTATACATATGGGAGCATATACTATGTGGCCTTTTGTCTGTGGATTCTTTTACTTAGCATAATGTTTTCGAAATTAACCTATGTTGTAGCATGTATCAGTATTCCATTCTGTTTTATAGTGGAGCAATTTCCACTATATGAATATATCACATTTGGTTTACCTATTCGTCTGTTGATGAATATTTAGGTTGGTTCTACCTTTTGGCTACTGTGAACAGAGCTGTTATAAACATTCATGTACAAGTTTTTGCTCAAAAACCTGTTTTGAATTCTTTTGGGTATATACCTAGGAGTGGAATTGCAGGACCACATTGTAATTCATTTTAATTCCTTCCAGCAATATATGAGTATTCCAATTTCTCCACATCCTTCCAATGCCCATTATTTTCTTTTTTTTTTAAATTATAACCATTCTAGTGGCTGTAAAGTGGTTTTAATTTGCATTTTCCTAATAACTAATGTCATGGAGGATCTTTTAATGTGCTTATTGGCCACTTGTATATCTTGGAAGAAATGATAAGCAAGTCTTCTGCCCACTTTTAAATTGGGTTGTCATTTTGTTGTAGAGTTGTAAGTGTTCTTTAATATATTCTGGATTCTTTATATCTTCTGAATATGTATGTATGTGGCTTTATACATTCTAGTATAGAGAATCATATCAGATATGTGGTTTGCAAAAACTTTCTCCAATTCTGTGGGCTATCTTTTCACTCTCTTGATAGTTGCATCAATGCACCACAGGTTTTAATTTTGATGAAGTTCAGTTTATCTTTTTTTAAATTTTGTTGAGTGTGCTTTCTGTGTCATATTTTAATGTCATTTTGACTGCATTTTGAAGTAGTCAAATGTTTTGATAAGAGTAACCTCAGTATGTTTTATAATCTATGATTATTTCCTTAAATATTTTCCCCAAAATATTTCAAATTAAAATGTCTGCTTTCAGATTTGTTGTTGTTAAAAAAAATGCATGTTCTTAATCTGTTTGGTGAAAATGGAGCTTTGGGGTAAAATTTGGAAAGTACAGATATTTTATGGTTTTTGTTTTCTTCAAAAAATTGTGACCTAAAACCTAGAAGGCTTTATGTGGGGAAATGAAATGTATATTAGAACTGGAAAGAAAGTGACCAAAAAGTACTGTGAAGGATGAATTTGTTAATTGCAATTGGGCCCAATGGCTTATATTCTATGACACCCAAGGAACTGGAAGATGTTATTTGCTGAGCCATTACTTCTTCATTGAAGAGACGAAATAAAAAAATAGTCACCAACTTTAAAAAGAGATTCTGGATGATTCTAAAAATGATAAGATTGTTTCAATTCATAAACTATAACAGAAGTAACCAACTGGATTACTAGTGACAAACCAAATACTTAAATTAATTTTGGTTTTCCTTTTATAAAATAAAGACATAATTTTAGTTTTGGAGAAAATTGATCTAAAATAAAAGCCAACAAGGAGGGGTTACAGCGATTTCATGAGAAACAAGGTTATAGCATTTGCTGTAAGAAACCTCATTACCAGTAGAATAAACAGCGTGGAAGTACAGATACCTCACCCAAGAAAATATGCAGGTGACAAATTAGCACATGAAAGGTACTCAATATCATATGCCATTAAGAAGTTGTAAATTAAAACAATGAAACAATACTACACACCTATTAGAATGATCAAAATCCAAAGTACTGACACCACCAAAGGTTGATGAAATGTGGAGCAACAGGATGTCTCACTCATTGCTGGGGAGAATGCAAAGTAGTCCAGCCACTGTGGAATTCAGCTGGCAGTTTCTTACCAACTTAAACATACTCTTACCAAACACAGTTCAGTAATCACTCACTTGATATTTACCCAAATGAACTGAAAACTGGTGTCCACACAAAAACCTGTAGGTATTTATAGCAGCTTTATTTTTAATTGGCCAAACTTGGCGGCAAGCAGATGTCTTTCAGTAGGTGAATAGGCGAATAAACTCCATCCAGACAATGGAGTATTACTTGGCGCTAACAACAAATGATCTATCAAGCCATGAAAATAAATGAAGGAATCTTAAAGGTATATTATTAAGTTAAAAAAGACAGTCTGAAAAGGCTGCATACTGTATGATTTCCACTCTATGGTATTCTGGAAAAGGCAAAATTATGGAGACAGCACAGAGATCAGTGGTTGCCAGGTGTTGGGGGGCAGCAAGGAGGGATGAATTAGGAGCGCACAGAGGATTTTTAGGGCAGTGGAACGATGTGTGTGATACAATAATGGTGGATATATGTCATTATATATTTGTCATAACCCATAGAATTTACAACATCAAGCATGAACCCTAATACAAGCTTTGGACTTTGGGTGATAATGACATGCCAGTGTAGGCTCATCAATTGTAACAAATGTATACCTTCTGCTCAAATTTGCTGTAAACCTAAAACTGCTCTAAAAAATAAAGCCAGCTGGGCACAGTGACTCATACCTGTAATCCCAGCACTTTGGGAGGCTAAGGCAGGCAGATCACTTGAACTTAGAAGTTTGTAACCATCCTGGGCAACATGGCAAACCCCATCTGTACAAAAACAAATACTGAGCCCAGCAGAAGGTCGAGCTGTGATCATGCCATTACATTCCAGCCTGGGCAACAGAGTGAGACCCTGTCTCAAAAAAATCTGTGAAGGCCGGGCGCAGTGGCTCACGCCTGTAATTACAGCACTTTGGGAGGCTGAGGCAGGCAGATCACGAGGTCAGGAGTTAGAGACCAGCCTAGCCAACATGGTGAAATCCCATCTCTACTAAGAATACAAAAATTAGCTGGCATGGTGGCATGCGCCCAGCTACTCGGGAGGCTGAGGCAGGAGAATCGCTTGAACCCGGGAGGCGGAGATTGGAGTGAGCCAAGATTGTGCCACTGCACTCCAGACTAGATGACAGAGCAAGACTCCATCTCAAAAAGAAAAAAAAAGATCTATTAAATATTATGTATGTGATAGTTTGTCCTGGAAAGCCAAAGGTAGATAATTCTAGAAAATTAGGAAGCAAGGCTGCTAACCGGTTGACACATGCCAATCATTAATGGAGGACGGCTTCCCAGGGGCTTTAATGTTCTGGGACTTCCATCCAGTGGCCAGTGTGTGTGTGAGAGAAAGAGAGGTGCAAAGGGCCAGTGAGATCCCAGAGGACACGAGTAGTGCTCCTACGTCACCCTGCTATCTTACTGCTTCCCAGTTTACCCAGAAGTCTAACAGGGTTCCATTTGTGCACTTTGAAGTCTGATTCTGACCAGAGAAATGTCTTCCTCCCTATCTGGTTATTGGTGCTTGATAATCCTCTAAGTAACAGACTTTCCCAATTAGAGATCAGAAGCTTAAAACTGAAAAACAGCCAAATAAATACAGAGTCTAGTAGACCCCGATAAAAGATCTCAAGTTGGGAAGCCCTGAAACTGAGTTTGTGCATTTAAGGGGTGGTGGGGGGGTGCGTTTTCCTGAGGAGAGGATCCATATCTTTTATCAAGATGTCAGGGCAGGTCTGTGATGCACCGAGCCAACTTCTCTCTTCTCCTGCCAAAAAAGGTTAAGAACCACTGGGCTAAAGTTGATGAAGCATATTCACACTGCAGTGTAATCCATCAATAAGAGCAAATGGCCAGTGGGAGTGACTTCCCTTTTGATTTGGGGAGGATGCCAGAAGAGCACTGCTGCCTGAGTGGAGGGAAAGGGCACACAAAGAGGAGGCAAGAAAGGATTTCCCTGAAGACCATGACACTGAGAACTTTCAGCCTTGGGTCAAGCTCATTTGCTTCTTGAGTGAAGCCCAGTCCCAGCTCCGTGTTGGTCCAGGAGGTTTGGTCCAGGAGGTTGCACTCATTTGTGTGTGGCACTATATCACAGGATGCGTGACCCCAGTGCTCACTGGGATTGTTACACTTGCTACCGAACACTCTCCCTCCCTCCCTCCCCTCCCCTCCCTCCCTGCCTCCCTTCCTTCCTTCCTTCTTTCCTTCCTCCATCCCTCCTTCCTTCCCTTTCCTTTCAATCCCTTCCTATTTTCTTTCAGAACTTTAATCCCTAAATGTTTCCCTCCATTCATCATTTCTTCATCCATCCAGTGTCAACTGTTTATAGCAACATACCAGATCCCGGGCTGGGCCCCAAGCCTGCGAGAGGCTACAATATGCTGCTTTCATTCAAGAACACCAGTATTTACTGAGGAAGACGGAAATGTGATCAAATGCCACTCAGGGTGATAAATGCTATGCAGAGGAGGAGATGTATGCTAGCCAGGGGCTTCTTTATAAATCATTTGGTGAATTAAGAGATTGTTGAAATGTGGACATCATTATGGCTTTGTATTCTACCTGTCCTCTATCCTCCAAGTAATAATTCAGTTCCTTATTTCATCTTTACAAAGATGATATAGAGTGCTTGGGCTTTGTGATTTCCTTCTGACAAGTGACAGATGGAGGCTGGCTGTCCAAACTGACTGGCTCACACGTTCCTGTGGCCAGCAGCACAGTGGGAATGGGTTTAGTACTGGGGACAAACCTGTGCAGGGGACCCACCTACTACTAACTGATCCCTGCATGAACTGACCCATGGCCTGCTGACACATTGATCTGCTCAGTGGACAGGATGTGGGCTATCACTGACCACACCTAGGGAGGGCTCAGGCCCACTCAAAAGTTTCTCACACATTGAGGCTTAATCCTAGCAAAAGTAAAGAGTGCCAGGGAAGAATATAAGTGCTCAAGTAATCTCTCCTTCAAGGTTCTAGAGCTGCCATTTTCTTATACAGAGTAGGATGGACAAAGCTTACTAACTACTTTAAGTCCGTGAAAGTTCTTAGCCAGTCTCTGTAATGGATAGGTTTTGGGAGTCTACATAGGTCTCACTAAAAAAATGGGCAGGTATCTCCATCTCACCCTGCAGCCCCCCACCTTCTGGGTATTGTTTATTGGACCTGGGGCAGCCCCCTAACTCCAAATGGGCCAGTTAGATTTTCACCCCCAGGAATTTGGCATTGGTACCTAACATGCTGATTGATAGCCAAGGAAGGCTGTGAAACAGAGGTTTGGGCTTTCTTATGTGTTCATATGTATAACACGACAGGCACATGCCTTTTGCAGAGTTACAGGAATGACAGGCCCTAGAGAGGAAAAGAGAAGACTCTGTTAAGGCCTGCTGGAGGCAGGAGAGGGGCCGAGGTTCCTGCTGAGCTCACTGGGACTTTCTTGTTTCTCCTTCTAACTTCTGAAAAGGCCTCGGATGCCTCTCTGCCCCTGGACACCATGGGACTCACCTAGTTCTTGAAAGAAACAAAGAAAATAAAACCAAACACAAATTTTTACTTCAGGTAGCTGAATGGGTCTCTGTTACTCTCCACCTGACTAATTATCCAAAGAGAAAATGGTTAAACTGAGTTATTGTTGCTATTGCTGACCTTCACGGCTGAATTTCTTTAGGCAGTCCTTTATAAAAAGATGATGATGACCATAATGGCAGAGGAATGGTATCTTCAAGTCCATCTATTTGGCTCTGTGACCCTAGCACATAATAGGGCCCTCTGGAGAGAATGAGGAACTAGATGAAAATGGAACAGGCTTGCCCCCAGGAAAATTAACGTAAGTGTCTGAAACAACTGGCCAGTGGAAAGGAACCAGCCATCAGGGGAAGCAGGAATGCCCCCGTGGTGAGGATTTTCAGAAATGTGATCGTCATTTGCTTGTTTGGGATAGCTGGAAGCATTCCAAAAACGAGATGACCTTTGGCTGTTCCTCTTCTCGGGGCCCTTGCGTTTGCACTGCGAGCTCCATGGCTGTCTTTTGTGCTGAGTGGCTGGGTTCCTGCATCCCAGGACTTTGTCTGGCCAGCTTTGTGGGCATGTTGCCTACTTCTGTGATCTATTTTTACTATACCTTTTACCACTGGACATTTGAAAAGCCCCCATGCCTCCATCTCCTGGATTCTGGTACTGTAGCTGGCTCCTTGTAGTGCTATGAAGGCGGTGGGAGAAATAAATGATTCAGAGAAAATTCAGAGTGAAACCAAATAGGAAGCTGGAAAAAGTGAAATTTTACAATGTATTTCCCTGTGCTTCACTTGTCTCTATTTTCCTGGCCAGGATTCATCCTCAGAGACTATTTTTACCCTGTTCCTGACCCAGCGAAACCTTGAGGTTCTGCAAATCTTACCAGATTTAGATTCCATTTGTGTTTTCTCTATAACCTCTTATTTCTGGGAAAGAGAGGCCATCAGAAGGGACTGCATTTAGCTTGTACTCATTTCTCTCCTCTCATACTGTGTGGGCCTCGGTCTCTTTTTCAGGAGACTGCATGGAGAGCCTCAAACAACCTCACCAGAGAATAAAAGTTTTGGTCAGGCGCGGTGGCTCACGCCAGTAATCCCAGCACTTTAGGAGGCCGAGGCAGGCGGATCACGAGGTCAGGAGATCGAGACCATCCTGGCTAACATGGTGAAACCCTGTCTCTACTAAAAATACAAAAAATTAGCCGGGCGTGGTGGCGGGCACCTGTAGTCCCAGCTACTCGGGAGGCTGAGGCAGGAGAATGGTGTGAACCCAGGAGGCGGAGCTTGCAGTGAGCCGAGATCATGCCACTGCACTCCAGCCTGGGCGATAAAGGGCACCTGTAGTCCCAGCTACTCGGGAGGCTGAGGCAGGAGAATGGTGTGAACCCAGGAGGCGGAGCTTGCAGTGAGCCGAGATCATGCCACTGCACTCCAGCCTGGGCGATAGAGCAAGACTCTGTCTCAAAAAAAAAAAAAAAAAAAAAAAAAAGATAAGTAAAGAAAAGAAGAGTTTTACAAGCTGAAGAAACCAAGGACAATGAAACCTCTTCTCCCAAGGAATTTGGGAGCAGACCATGCCATACTTTCTCTGTTCTCGAAGGCCCTATCCTTGGGGACTTCAGAGGTGCACAAGACGGAAGCTCAGAGTGAACTGGATCTTCTCACTGCAGCTTCCAGGAGTGATCTGGGAACTGCCGGCCCTGCCCCTAAGCAGATGTGCACGTCTGCTGCTATCCTTGGGAGGGGAAGGCCGGCGTGGCAAACTCCCAGAGTGCTGAAGAAAAGACGTGTCCCACGCAGAATTTTCCCACAATCAGCACACGGGACAAGGAGAAACCAGGAGGCCAAGCTTGAGCCTGGCGGAAATCACAAGATCTGGGCTGCAGCTGTGGGAGGGTGGCTGGTGCTCTTGCCCGTCTGCGTTTCTTACATCTGGAATATTCCAAGTGCTCAAGCCAGTTAGCAGAGGAGTTTCAGACAGGCTTGAGGGAAAGGGGAGAAGAAAGGTCTGTTCTAAGGAAAATAATTCTCTTGCTTCCACTTCACAGATATGGTCTCTTGAAAATTCTCTCCCTCTCTCTTCTTTTTCACTCAACATCAGAGCAGAACATGCTGCCTTGTCTGAACTGAGAATGAGACCTGGGGTCTATTTCTGGTTCTGCCAACTGACTCCTGGGTGACCTCAGTCACTTCCTCTCTTAGAGCCTCAAAGTTCCCCTCTCTAAAAAGAACCTTATAATATTCTTACAACCAGAAATAGAGCCCAAAAACATAGAATATGTAATAGACACAACTCTTAATTTCTTCAGTCTAAGCCCACATGGACTGGATTCAGTGATAGGCAGATATGGTAGAAGAATATTCCCTGGTCATCTTCATCCTGGCAAAGACGCAGTCAAGTAGAGCAGTTTTCTCCTCTGACTTTTTCTGATTTCACCAAAGCCTGAGGATAAACTCCTTCTAGTTCCATCCAAAGCTGGTGATGGGAGATCCTGGGAGGAGAGAGGTGGGGCTGTGTCAATATGGAAATGAATTTCAGCTTCAGGAAAAGTACTATCTAGATGAAATCTAAGGCACTGGCCAGTCTTTGTTGAGTTGCAACTATGGCAATAGGCATATAAGTCAGGATTAGGAGGAGGAAAAGGTCTGAAGCGGAGATGTTCTCAGGTCTCAACATGATCTGGATTGAGGTAAAAATATTTATTAACTTTTCATATTAAGTACGCATGCTAACACTTCTATGGTGACCACTAAAAAACAGGAATAAGGTGGGTAACTTCCAAAACCGTAGTGAAGAAAAAACACTAAATCCAAAAGGAAGCAAGAGAAGAGTAAAAAAATAAAAAGCAGTACAAATAGAGAACATAAAATAAAGTGAAAGAAATAAATTAGAATATGTCCTTACTTGAAAGAAATTTCAGTAGGCCAAATTCTGTAGTTGAGATTGAACTAGATTTGCAGTGGATTTTAAACACAAATCAAGCTATGTGCTTTTTACAATAGGCATATAATATCAATTATCAGAAGGATTAAAAGTGAAACTGTGGGAAAATATATCATAGCCAAATAGAGACCAAAATAACAAACAAAAACAAACAAACAAAAAACCAACAACAAAGAAACAAATAAAAACAGGTGCAGCTTTATTCCTATTAAACAAAAGAGACTCTAAGGTAAAGGATATTATGAAAACAGTAAGAGAATAATTGCAGCCTCATCAGAAAAATATAATTATTCCAAGCTTTTAAACTAAGAAATCACCTCATAATATAGAAACAGAAAAGGACACACAAGTCTAGATGGAAATATAGGTAAATGTACTATCATACACTTAAATAGATATACCATGTTCATAGATCAAAAAATTTGATATTTTAAAGATGTTATTTTTTCAAATTGATTTAGAAATTCAATGCAATCCCAATCAAACATCCTCTTTTTAAAG
Organism: Hylobates moloch; assembly: GCF_009828535.3. Lineage (NCBI taxonomy): Eukaryota > Metazoa > Chordata > Mammalia > Primates > Hylobatidae > Hylobates > Hylobates moloch. The sequence continues at coordinate 119,120,267 of NW_026652276.1, forward strand.
AGCTTGACAAGAAAATTTTAATATGTATGTCAGGAGCTCCAAGAGTTAAGGATTGCTAAGAAAATTCTAAAAAATGTGGGGCCGTATGCCTTAACAGCCAACAAGAAATATTATGAATAACATAATGATTAAGATGGTCTGGTATTGAAATTAAACAGATCAATGGAACAGAATAGAGAGCCTAGAAACATACTCATGCCTATGTGGTATGACTAATTTGTTATCCACACAGGAAAAAAATGAAAATTAAATCTTTTTTCAGTCCATTTCTCTAAAATAAAATTATTACAGATAAAATTGTGAACTACCAAACATTTGTTTCAGAAAAAAAATCTACCCTCCAACTCAGATTTTTAAAATTGATAATAAAAATAATAGCAAAATGGATAAAAGGCTTGAATAGACACTTACAAAAAAGAAACATAAATGACTTATTTTAATTTTTTTAAATTTTACTTTAAGTTCTGGGATACATGTGCAGAACGTGCAGGTTTGTTACATAGGTATACATGTGCCATGGGTGGCTTGCTGCACCTATCAACCCATCATCTAGGTTTTGAGCCCCACATGCATTAGGTATTTGTCCTAGTGCTCTCCCTCCCCCGCTGCCTAACCCCCAACAGGCCCTGGTGTGTGACGTTCCCCTCCTTGTGTCCATCCATGTGTTCTCATTTTTCAACTCCCACTTATGAGTGAGAATATGTGGTGTCTGGTTTTTCTGCTTCTGTGTTAGTTTGCTGAGAATGATAGCTTTCAGCTTCATCCATGTCCCCGCAAAGGACACGAATTCATTCTTTTTAATGGCTGCATAGTATTCCATGGTGTATATAGGTCACATTTTCTTTGTCCAGTCCACCATTGATGGGCATCTAGGTTGATTCCATGTCTTTGCTATCGTAAGTAGTGCTGCAGTAAACATACATGTGCATGTGTCTTTATAGTAGAATGATTTATAATCCTTTGGGTATACACACAGTAATGGGATTGCTGGGTCAAATGATATTTCTGGTTCTAGATCCTTGAGGAATCACCACACTATCTTCCACAGTGATTGAACTAATTTACACTCCCACCAACAATGTAAAAGCGTTCTTATTTCTCCACAGCCTCACCAGCATCTATTGCTTCCTGACTTTTTAATAATCACCATTCTAACTGGCGGAGTTGGTATCTCGTTGTGGTTTTGATTTGCATTTCTCTAATGACCAGTGATGATGAGCTTTTTTTCATATGCTTGTTGGCCACATAAATGTCTTCTTTTGACAAGTGTCTGCTCATATCTTTTGCTCACTTTTTGATGGGTTGTTTGTTTTTTTCTTGTAAATTTGTTTAAGTTCCTTGTTGATTCTGGATATTAGACATTTGTCAGATGGGTAGCTTGCAAAAATTTTCTCCTATTCTCTGGTTTGTCTGTTCACTCTAATGATAGTTTATTTTGCTGTGCAGAAGCTCTTTAATTTGATTAGGTTCCATTCGTTAATTTTGGCTTTTGTTGCAATTGCTTTTGGTGTTTTAGTCATGAAGTCTTGCCTATGCCTATGTCCTGAATGGTATTGCCTGTGTTTTCTTCTAGGGTTTTTATGGTTTTGGGCTTTACGTTTAAGTCTTTAATCCATCTTGAGTTAATTTTTGTATAAGATGTAAAGAAACGGTCTAGCAGAAACATAAATGACTTACAACCACATAAAAAGATACTTAATCTTATTCATAATTAGGGAAATACAAATTAAAACTGTACTAGAATATTATCAAATTAGCAAAAATTAAAGTATTTAAGAATATTATTTCTAGTAGTGCCCTTTGTAATAACAAAAGATTTAAGAAACCAGAAGGTCCACTGAGAAGTGAATATTTTTAAAAATTGTGATGTATGCTTATAATGGGAGGCCACAAAGCAGGTGAAGTGAGCTGACTCTATGCTACACGTCAATACAGATGAATGTCAGGAGCTTAGTCTTGAGTGGAAAAAGCAAATCACAAAAGAATATAAAAGTTATACTTCCATTCCTATAAAGTTCAAAGACATAAAAGTCAAAATATATTATTTAATAGATGTTGGAAAATAACAATAATTTTCTGAAGAACATAAGGAAATAAACCTAAGATTCAGGATAATGATTTTCTCTGAGTAGGTACAGAAGAGAATGAGATTAAAGACATCCCCAGGACTTCAGAGTAAGGATGACGAGTATTTTCTCAAGTGCTGAGTTCATGACTGTTGCATGATTAATCATTATACTTTATGTATATTTTATCTTATTGTGTCTACTCAGTAGTTAAGAAAAAATTATAATGTCATGAACAATTTTGAGCTTCAAACATACAATTCTATATCATTATTTTCAAAATGCATAGTGTTACATTAAATGGATACATCTTTTTTATTTAATTATTTCCCTATTGATGTAAATTTAAGAGTTTTCTTTCTCAATTTTTGGCTATTCTCATGCAACACAATTTTGAGGCATCTTAATAATTAAAAAAAAAAAACAAAGAAAGTGTCTTTGTTTAACAAAACAAGCAAGCCCATGTAAAGATTTGATGCCAAGGACATTGGTGTGGGCAAAGATTAGCCTGGAAAGGAGACGGCTAAACTCATGTGCAAGAGAAAAGGAAAGGTTGGGAACCAGATGGCAGAGGGCGAGACAGGAGAGGGGTGAATAGTCATTCTGTGAGGCTGAATCTTCTTCTGGAATACAGGCTGATTCCAAAACACCAAAGACTTTCTGTGTGCCCCTTAATCCCCCATAGTAGTGGGTCCTTCAGTTTTGCTAAAACTTCTGTTACTACCCAGTTGCTGCCCAGATGCAAATTTCTCTTACATGGAATTCTGTTATAAGGAAATTTAGTATGTTTTCTTTTTCCCTGCAAAACTCAGGAGTTGCGTTTTCTGTATGGTTATTGAGCGTAATTAGACAATGCAGGAGCCAAGGATTGGATGTACAAAGGGATGACAAGGGAAAGGAAGAGGAGGTGTAAAGTTCTTTTTCAGTCCATCTCTGCCAGGAGGGCCAGGGTGAGTTGATTGGAGTATATATAGACCCTCCTGCCCCTATGATGCTTAATGAACATTTGTTGATTGTTTAATTTGTTGACCGTCCAATAAGGAAAGAATTTATTGAGAACTGTCGAGAAATGAGTTTCTTTATTAGCGATAACTCTTGTTATTTTTTTGATGTGTCTTTGAGAAGATGGCCCAAGATGACATTTAAATAGAGATGTTGCCACATGTAATGGGTCACATAAACTACAAGCACAATATTCCAGTAATTTAATAACAGTTTAGGAATAAGATTTCCATTAGACATGCCTGAAATTAGAGCATACTATTTTACTGCTTTCTATCAAGGAGACCTCTAAATTCCCAATTTAAAATGGATACATTTCTAGCATGTGAATTAGTTAAAGTGGGTATCTGAGTAAGAGGATAAATTGGGCTGGAGACTTAGCCATTGTCATGGTGTGCAAATCTGATAGCTCCTAAGGTTATTAAAAATTCTGGGCTAATGTTCTGGAAAGAATGAATTTACTATTATAGAAATATTCCTGCATCATGGTACCTCTGCAGTTGAAGAACCGTCTCTAAATTTAGCATATGTTCTAGGAAGGAGATTAATCGAATTAGTAGGAAGTATTTATTGGAGAAGAAATAAATAGATTTTTGCCAATTAATGAGATCAATCAGCTCAACCACTAAAGAAGGTCAGGAGCTCTGCCGGAGGTGTGGTGTTTTAAGATATGGAATCTGATGGGCAATATTCTAGGGGAGGTGGGGCCCATTCATGAGCTGTATAAATTTAGAAGCACAGAGTAAATGAAGTGTAAAAGAGAGTAATTGAGCCATTGTAAAATCAGATTAGAAAAACGTATCATCTCTTGCCTCACCTTCCCTTCCTCTTTCTTTTCTTTCTCCTCTCCTAATCACTTTACTTATCTAATCTTCCACAGTGACTATTAAAGCAGGTTTACATGTAGTGGTAGGTAGCTGCTAGGTATTAACATTAGACACCATTTGTCACTATCTGGACAGCAACAATGTATTTTTTTCCTGTCTAAAACTTTTTTTTTTAGTTTTAGACAGAAAATACCAAAATAAAGTTTTCTGTTTAGACATTCTGAAAACGTATTTAATCTTCTACTGCATTTTGTAAAAATTTCAATCTTACAAGGTGACATTAAACAAGTAAGATTCTCCTTTCCCCAACATCACTACTAGTTTTTTCACAAGCTATTATTTCTTTTTATTTCTGGACTTTATTGGAATTGAGTAATGACACATTTTTCCTTGTATTTAAACAAGTATATTGCATTCACTGTATTAGTTTCCTGCTAATATGTTACATAAAAGGCAAAGGAAGTTTGCCCAAGATAGTCTTCAACTGATTTTCCAATGTCAACATATTTTTATTCTGTGATTATTGATTAGCTTGTCAATGTTAATGACAAGTGAATAATTATGGATTATACCACATGGATTATACCAATTATGGATTATGGATTATATCATAATGATGGATAATTACCATCATTATGATAATCTTGATTCCTGGACCATAAACTAACTGTTTGAACCAGAAAGAGCCTCAGATCTTACCTGGTCACATCACTGTGGTCTGAACTGTCTCTGTGTCTGCGTGTTCAGCAGAAGCTGTTAGTGGCAGCTTTCCAGGTGCCACAGGTACGCTGGGGACACTTGAGGAAGGAGTGTTGCCTGATCTGGCTTCACAGTAAATCTCCATCCAGGAAGGCGTGACCTGGGCTATAGAAGTGAGAGTATTTTCTACTCACCAAATTTGTGCTAGACACTGTGTGAATAGTTATTCACGCATCACTGAATTCTCATCATGCCTCTACCAGGCAGACACCATTATCCCCATTTTGCAGATGAGTAAAACTGAGGCTCAGAACAGCTGGTAATTTGTGAAGCTAAGACTTGAAATCCCATGTCTGGTATGAATTTACTTTTCCTTTTCCATTATAAGCTCTCCCCTCAACCCCACAGCCCAGTGGAAGGTACTACAACTGTCTCCATGTTTGAATATCTGGTAATAGGGATGAGTTCTTACTGAAACAGACACCTCCAGTCCTGCCTCTGTGCCTGACATTTGCTGCTTCTCTACCTGGGATAAGGCACTGGAGTTAGAAGCATGGACTCCACAGTGAGATTGCCTGGGTTTGAATCCTGGCTTTTCCTCCTACTTGCTGTGTGTCCCTAGGCAAATTATTTAGCTTCTCTGTGTCTCAATTCTCTCATCTGTAAAATCGGGATAGTAACAGTACCCTTCATAAGATTGCTTAGAGAATTGAATTATTTCATATTTTTAAAGTACACAGAGATATGCCTGGTACACAGGCCTAAGGTAGTGTAAAGTGATGATTAAATAGGTGTGTAAATTAATTAGAATGATACCTGGCACATGTCAAGCACTTAATTAAATAGGTTGTTCTGTAAGAACTAAATGGGTTTATTCTGCCCCGCTGTTCTTTTTTTCTCTGTCTCCGCAGACAAATGTTTAAACTTTGCTCTGCAGGATGAGAAGAGTAAGTTTCAGAAATCCCCTTCAGGACCCCATCGTCCTTCCAAGATGGAGCTGCTTAGATCTCCTCCCCACCCTTGCTTTACATGCCCAAGATTTTGTGAACATGATGTGTGTGATTTCAAGAGCAGGATCTGGAGCTTCCTTCCGGTATCTAGACTCATGATAGATGCTCAGTACATGTTGACTGGATGAACAAACAAAGATAGGGTCCCTCTTCCAGGATGGTGGCTAATTCTGTCCTTGGCACTCACAGGCTGCCACTTGGGCGCCTTTGTGGGAGAATCGGCAGGAGGGGCCCACGGGTTGATCTCATCACTGTGGCCCCACATGGTGAAGAGGGCTGCTGTTCCTCAGTGTCCACAGGATTTGTGGCCAGAGGAGAACTCCTGCCTTGCTGCTGAGGGGATAGCTGGAATGGTGACTGATCTTCCTGCCTACTTCCGCCTGAGCAAGCTGCATTGAAGACATGCCCCATTCCCACTCTAATGGATGGAGTTACTCAAGAGCGGAGAGCGGAGACGGTTGGGCTAAATGTTCCTTTCCTTCCTACCTGCTGGAGAAGCACTGTGTTGAATACAATGAAATCCTAGAAGTATATAGAAATAGCAGAAAATTTAATCCAAAGCTAATTCTGCTTCACCTTTTTAAAAATTTGGAAATCCTGTAATATATCTCTGTAATAAATTAAGTAGCACAGACAGTAACTTTCAGGCAAAATTCTGCAAAGAAACCTGCTTTCCTGGTCTCCTTATTCTTCTTAAAATAATACAGAAAAGCTTGATTTAAAAAAATGTCTAAAAAGTTGTCATTAAGTATGACATCAGGGCACTCCATGCAGACTGAGTTTCTGGTGATGGTCTACTGATTTGGATTGCAATAGGTGACTGTAACTCAGGGGTTCTTATGATTATGTGTATAAAATAACTAGTTAATTGCTGAATGTGTCTGACATTAGCCTTCACTCCCCCTCTGCTGGTGAAGCTCTCAGCTGAGTGCAGTGGAGGGAGTCCTATTGGTCCTATTTTTTGTCATTGTCTGGAATTCTCAGGTCTTCATCACTGTTGAGTCCCTTTGGAGCACCCCTGTTCCTGTCCCACACCTTGTCCATAACAAAGGGGCTGTTTCTTGCCTGGAGTTTTTCACCCCAACTGAAAAGATTCTCAGCCTCTCTGTGCAACTGATTGACACTTATATCTTAAGGACAGTCACCTACTCCTGTGTTTAAATCTATTTGGTTGCCACTGAATGTAAGGGAGAGTCTTTCCTCTAGCTTAGTCTTTCTAGAATGTTCTGCATTCTTACCTGGACACGAGTTTTCTCCCTCCAATCTGAAGACTGCTCTGGATTTAGTGTGAGGGGAACCAGAGTTGTCTAGAGTATAGACAACACATTCTCCCCCATTGTGAATGTGGTTCTCTCTCCCACATTGTCTGTGTACAGCTGGTGAAGACTCCAGCTCTCCCAACCCACAGCTGCACACATTTGAGGTTTTACTGTTTAACCATTTCACATCCAGAAGCTATACTGGTGCAGTTTAGACCATGCCTAACTAAATAAATGAAAGGAGAGATTTTGAGTAGCACCCAAAGACCTGTTCCATGGTGCATGGTTAGGAACAGGGATACAGATCTCTCCTGATTAAAGTAACTTATTTAGACACAGTTCTAAATAATTAGAACCAACTTCTAAAATAATTCAAGGTTTACAGGCACAAAGGCTAGTCATTTAAACACACTGCACCCATTCTCAGAAGTGGATTCTGAACAGGTCTCTAGCTCAGGACAGTTCTCCTGAGAACTGTCCTGAAGAAGCCCAGAAAGGGCTCCTTAGTAGCACAGGCAGCACAATGGAAATGCTTCTCTTACTTAACTCAAGAGTTCATTTTTAGCACACCCAGACGGCCCAACTCGTTATACATTTATTACTCTGTAATGCACTTGGCAACACACATGATGCCCATAGCTGTCCATACCAGGGAGCTCACACTGCTTCAACCAGACCTGTCTCATCCCTTCAGCAGCCCCATTAAGTCAAAGAGTAAATTATTAATAATGCTGACTAAAATCAAAGCTCCAAATGATGCAAATAAAATTAACCAACATGAACTGGAGAAACAGAAGTACATAAGAGAGCAGAGAGAAGCTTTTTACCCTCCCCTCCCAGAATGTGTCTTAAAAGTTATCATTAGGTATTGCAATGTGGTATCCAATGCGGAGTGAATTCCTAAAAAAGCGTACTTATTTAAGAAGGGAGCCCAGGAAATTTGTTAAATTACTATGTAGTAAATAGCATGAGCAGACCGTGATATTCAGGCAAAGTAGAGTATTCTGTAAAGAATACTGCTTTCCTGGTCTTCCTACTCTTGTTAAAATAACAAAGGAAAGCTCCATCCAAAGCTTTTCAATTTGGTGAAATAAAACCAAGGAGTCCCGATTTAGAGAATCTCTTTCCAAAGATGAATGGTAGATGTGAGATTCCTTGGGAGCCTGCGTCCTACAGCAGCCTGGGAAATCCCTGCTCTCCAGCAGTAGCAGGTGCCCACGGTCATTCCCGGGAGAACACAGGGCATGGCGGGAAGAGGAGGTCATCAGGAAGCTTCCCAGCACCTCTTAATGATGAGACCATTGCCTGACTTTGGAGGTCAGCCTGTTGCCTGGTTCAGACTTCTAGGAGGCTTTGTACCATGAAGAGCTCAAAACTAATGTTGAGTTTTAGTGCCTTCTCACTAGGTGAGAATGAAGAAGTGTCTTCTAGAGGCAACACTCAACAGTTACTATATGATTCCATCTGCTGGGCCAGCAGGTGTCCCAAGTTGGGCCAGTTGGGCCCTTCCCTGGACTTCACTGGGTGCTTCTGGAAGAGGGCTCATCATTGCCTTGAGTGATGGAGCTGCAGAACTTCAGGCCTGAGCTTTCCTGTTCTCTTCAGCAGGGCAAAATTTTGGCCAATGGAAAAAATAATAGTCTGAGCTCCTGGAGTTAAGAGAGACAGAGAGAGGAAGGCAGAGAGTTTTCCCTCTTAGGCCTCCTCCACCCTTGTCACTCTTCATCTTGGCCTTCAAATCTGTGAACTACCCAAATGTCTTTTAAATAAATCATCAAGTGTTGTTCATGCTGATTTGAATTGAGTTTCTGTATCTGGCAACTGAAGCCACCTTAAAAATGTGATAAAAGAAAAAAATAGAAAACACACAAAAACAAAATAAATAAATCTAAGACATGAGTATTTGAAGAACTAAATGACATGGACAAATCCTGGAAATGAATATAGAAGTAAAGAGAAGTAAAGTGTATATCAGAAAGTTTTTATGATTCCAAAATTTTGGGCCAATATATGAAATCTTAAAGGAAACAACAGATATGAAACATAAAAATAAGAGACTTCTACCAAACAAGTATAATATACCTAATAGAAATAAAATTCAAAGAAAACAAACTGAGAAATGGTTTAAGTATGACAGAAAATTAATAGATATTCTCATTGAAAAATGGTAAGAAAAAAAACCAGCACTCCAATAGAAAGTTGATCATAATTAATGAACAGAGAGTTCACACAAATTGATTACACATATTACTAAGTTTGAAAGCTAAAAAACAAAACAAAATGCAGGTATAAATTAATACCACCTTTTAACCAAATAATACAAGAGGAGTGATAATGGTAGATTTATGCTGCTGTTGGTAAATTCATAGTTTTTTGTTTGTTTGTTTGTTTTTTGGTGGCAGGATATATTGACATAACTCTTTTGGAAAACAATTAAAAATTCTCTGCAAGGTTGCTAAAAATCTGCATATCCCTGGTCCAGGTAGTCCTATTCTTTGCAGTATATCATAAAATATAAACTAAAAGATATTATAAGAACTTAAGAACTATGTTGGGAGGCTTTTGGTCACCAAGAATGGAAATTGAATTTAAATAAACTTAGGCAAAAAAGGACTCTATTTTTCCAAATAACTGCGAAGGCCAGGGTACAAATAGCCTTGTAGCCTTGGGTGAGACTTCAGACAGCTGCTGTGATCTGTCCCTCTGTGTTACTTTCCTATTGATGCATAACAAATTGTCATGAAATTAGTGGCTTCAAACAATTCCCAGTTACCACCTCACAATTCTGTGGGTAGAAAGCTGGTTACAACGTGACTGGGCTTTCTGCTCAGGGTCTCCTGAGGCTGAAATTGAGATGCTCACTGGGCTGGGTCCTCAATCCGGAAGCTCTGGGAAAGAACCTCCTTCTCAGGTCATTCAGGTTATTGGAAGATTCAGTTCCTCTGTGTTGTAAGGCTGGGCCCTGTTTCCTCGTTGGCTCTCAGCAGGGACTGCTGTCAGCTCACACTGCTGCCCATGTTCCTTGCCAGGTGGTCCCCTCCAGGTTCAAAGCCAGCCACAGAGAATCTCCCTCACGTCTTATCTCTCTCATGCTTTGAGCATCTCACTTCCCATCTCTGACCGCTAGAGATGGATGAAAAGGGCTCTTGTTCAACAAGATGATGTCTCTCTTGATTAACTCAAAGTCAACTGCAATTCCAATTCCAATTAATTCCATCTGCAAAACCCCATTTGCCATGAACTGTAATATAAGCACAGGAGTGGCTATCTCAACACATTCAACAGGTTCTGCTTAGACCCAAAGGGAGGAGATTATACAAGGGTGAGGGTCACTGGGGCTGTCTGAGAATTCTGCCCACCACAGTCTCCATAGCCCACTCTGCCATGCTCTTTAGATTGACTGATTTTCCACAGAATGAGCACAATGCAAGCTCTAGGCTCACATGGGGGCACATCAATCACCCAGTCCACAGAGTTATCCTGGTAAGGACTTTGAGATGCTTTCCTGTGCCATGTGGTCAAGAAGAGGTAAAATTAAGAGTTAACCTCACTACTTTATGAAAATGCAAATTGAACATCGATATATAATTTAATGTCTATGACATGAGTAAAAATTTTTTAATTAAAAAAACCTGAAACTTGTCTAAATGATATGGGAAATGTATCAGCTCCAACTCTAAAAGTTGAGAGCAGATGCCAGGGGGAGGATCCAGTGACTGGATCAGCAGTGAAATGAATGGCTCAGTTTCTCTCTACTTTTGTGGTCTGCCTTCTGCAGTGGCAGTCTGGTGGACTGCACTTGGTGGACCTTGGATCATCTCAGCCCTCACATCCAGACCTTATATTCTCATGCTCTACCATTCAGAGAAAAGGATGGTGTTTGCCCTTGAAGGTCTCCCACAAGACAAAGCTTCTTTTTCTCCAAGGCCCTAGCAAATATCCTTGCCTCTGATTGGATCCCAACCCGTACAGGCCAAGGTAGCGTGATACCAGGATGGGTGTCAGCCGTCATGGCCACTCCTAAGCTGGTAGAGGAGTCAGTACCAATCATATCTCAGCTCAGAGATTTCTGAAAGAAATTCCAGCAGAGGTGAAGGCTGAAGAGTACATGAGGGATGCCCAGTAGAGGAAACCAGCATGTGCAGGACAGAAAACATTTACACAGTTTTATGTAGAGCCTAACAGGGGAGGATTGCAAGCATCTTAACAGGCAGTGAGAATCCTGGGATGGAATGCCAGGCAGTGCAGACTGCCCTTGTGGGGACATACATCTCACACCGACAAATCCTGCTCTGGTCTGGTCTCCTTCAAACCTTGCCTGTCCTCTGTGAAGTATGTGCTCTTGCCCTTTCCCGCATTTCAAATGAGGAAAGAAGGCTGGTCCCCCTCTGGTACCCAGCAGTAGTGCTCATGTCAGCTGCTTGTTCATGGCTCCTGAGTCTCCCTGCACCTGCTATGTGTGTTTGCACAGCTCTAAACCACACTTGCCCCATGGAACAGCCCTCCTAACTGTCTTTCCAGTAGGTGGGAATTTCACTTCCTTATTTCCAGGCATAAATTATTGCAGATGCAAAATTGCGACCTTGTTTTAGACACAAGTGTTAAAAATATAGCTCTTAGATATTCAACAATACTTTTTATCCTCTCCTTTGAGCAGGAGGTGGCCTGAACTCAACTTGTTGGCCAATGAGGCCCTTGGCTTAGCAGAGCATGAGTTTTGAGAGAGAGGTGGAAGGAGGTCAGTCTCCGGAGCACGTCGTGAAGGTGGCATTTGCTGCTGTTCCTCCTTTTATCCTATTCCTTAAGAATAACTACAATCTAAGATACTAGACCCTGTTGGGCACTGGAAGGGCCAATTGCCCACCATCCATCTTGCAAGGTAGCGGACACACAGGGTTACCTGGCACACCTCTGCCAAACAGGGCTGCTACATAATTTGTAGGGCCCAGTGCAAACTGAAATTAGGGGACCCCTTGTTCAAATGGCAGGAAAAACATTTTTTCTTTCTTTCTAGGTCTCTCTCTTAACTTGTCATGGTGTTTTTTACTTGCTATTTAATGTCACATCCCTTGGACACAGGAATACTCATGGGGAGATTGCAGACACTCACAGGTACCCAGGGCCTTGTTCACAACTGTGTAGGCCCAACCATTCCCATGCACAGGCTCGGGTCCCCTCCCAGCAGACGGCAGTGGTTGCTGGGGGTTGCTTGGGCAGGTAGCTGAGAACCCATCCCTGGGAGGGGAAGGCACCTGGAAGGGAGCCCCACATAAGCAGAGTCTCCGAGCCCCAATGCATGCTCCATTGCTTCATCAGACTTCACGGACAAAACACAAATTCAAGGTAAACATATTCACAGTTTCAAGACTGCAACCACAGAGCATTAACTGTAAAACCCTGAGAGACTGCACTGCTCGTAGGCCCATGAAGCCGCTCCTGCCACCAGGCTGAGTGGGTGGCTAGGGAAAAGAAAACAACCAAAAACACAGTGACTTGGATTTATCAACATTTGTAGGTTTATATGTCTGGTCTTTATGAGTTATGTGGTCTTGAAAAAGTGGTGTAACCTCTCTGAACCTCAGTTTCCTCATCTGTGCATTGAGAAATGTAACAATGGGCATTGTAAGGATGGAGAAGTCACAGAGTGCAGAGGCCTCATAAACTGGGGGGCACTGCCTTGGGAGGGGTTCCTACCCTGGGCAATTGATTGATTGGCTCTGGAGTTGCGCTGCAAAGGCATGCTGGCCTCTCCAGTCTTGCAGTCAGGAAGGCTGAATGTGGTCAGCTGAGGTGCTCACTGCAGCCTCAGGCAGGCGTAAAGGTGGCAGCTGCAGAGTCTACCGCTGGCCTCAGCTGGCTACCTCTGATCTAGAATATTCCTTCTTTAACTGTTCTGCAACCAGGTAGGCCTCAGCTGGGCAAACCAGGATCTTCCTGACTTCAAGCTGAGGAGCATCTTCTGAGTGCCTCCTGCAGCCAGACTCTTTGCTGAGCTCCAGGGATGGGGGATGGACATTGCTGTGTCCCCCAGGGGCTCAGACCACAGGCTACAGCAGCAAAATGCAGGGGCCTCGTGAGCCAGAGGAAAGTCATGAAGAAGCTCGAGGGGAAAGTGTGCATTTAAGGCCCTGGGCTGAGTCTTAAATAAGGGAGTAGGCAGGTGAGAGAGGGAAGAGGGGCTCTGGATGGAAAGAGAGACTGCAAGGGCCCAGGAGTAGGGGAGAAGCAACTCTCATTCGTGGTTCCAACTAGGTGGCCTTTTCTTCCTCATTCCATAGTGAAGCATCCTGGGTTCTGATATGACAGGTGGCAGCTAAAAACATCTTGGTTTTGCTTAGAACTCGTCGTTGTGTGGTGGGAAGGTGTTCATAACAAGAAACAGTCTCCTCCTTTCTACACACCAGCTGAGCTAGAACTCCATCATGCAGCAGTGGGGCATTGCTACCAGAATGGCTGCTCTGGAGGAAAGGGGAAGACTGAAGATCAAACCATGCATGGTTCACAGTAATTGGTGCTCCTTCCCAGTTCCAGTTGAGCAATGTAAAAGAAGGTGACTAACAAGACATTAAACTGTGTGCCTGTTTCAAAGCACACCCAGGACAGAGGCTCTTGGAACCCACAGGAGCCTGTGGTTTCTGAAATATGGGTGGGTGCCTTCCTGCAGCTGCAAGGCATGCTGGGGAGAGGAGATGAGATAGGCCGCGGCCCCGCCTCACCCCCTCTTCCCGAGTTGTTTGGCGTGGGTGGGCCCAGCCTGCTGCTCCTGGTCAGGCAGTTAGAGTGGAGGGAAACCTCCCGTTACCAGGAAAGCAGATAATGGGCAGATCAAATAAATCCGTGTGGCTAAAATGCAAAAGCAGATAGAAATCTATCTCAGGCCAGTGCCTGTGGGAGCAATGGGAAGAGATTCATTTTATTTTGCATATGTAGACAGTGATTTTAATGTTATGTAAATGCAGCCAGCGATTCCTAATTGCTCCTGAAATGCATGTGTCAGAGGCTCTGTTGCAGCACAGGTTGCTAATGATAGAAATAAGCTGTGTTTTTTACAAGGAAGGCTCACGATTACCAGCTTTTGATTTTTCTTTTTTTTTTAATTACAAATTTTAATTAGGACAAGCCAAGGCAATGAAGGTGGAGGGGCAGGACTGCAGAAGTGCCTGGGGTAGAGACGGCTCAGAAGAGTCCCTGGGCGTGGAGAAGGGGTGCCACAGGTGGCCTTGCGGCTCTGGGTCAGCCTGAGAACAGACACTCCTGATTTCAAAGTGTAAAGTGTCATTCACCCCCTCTGAAGCACTTATCCAAGCTGACATACTGGGAAGTCAGGGTGGGAGGCAAAAGTCTCTTGTTTCTCCGGGAAGATGAGCTGTGATGATCTTTCCCAGCAAAGAGCCTAGACTCTCAGAAGCAAGGGAGCATTGCACAGGGGCAAAGAATGACAGGAAAGTCACAAGTGTTGGGTGGTGCAGACCACACACTTGGGGCAGCAAGAAGAGCTGGTGGAGCCCACCAGAAGGGAGGAGGTGAAGACCAGTAAAGGCAGTACAGCCCTGCCCCCTACCCCTCCTGCCCTGTGCTCCAGCACAAGCCTAGCTTTGTGACCCTCTCAACATAACACCCTCTCTGACCAGAGCAAGAGCTTCTCCCTCAGGCTGCAGGTAGAGTGCCTGTCTGCTAGGCGAGACCCACCACCTTCAGAGATGCCACTTACCCAGGATACCCTAGGCTGTAGTGATGGGCTGTTCATCAAGATTATCCAATCTTTATCCAAGGACTAAGCCAGACCTCCAGAAATGTACATACCTGGACCCAATTCTCTGCCCCTCAAGACGCCACAAAGCTTTTCAGACTCAGATTTTCCACTAAGGATTGTTGAAAGAAACAGCCACATGGAATAATTGTTATTGTGGCCATTTTTTAAAAAACCAGGGATGTTATTAATAACTTTGCATCCTATGCAAATATACCCTTCTAAAGCACGGGGCCAAGGAATGTGATTTTTCCTGAAAAGCAGCAAGATCCACTGTGACCAGACTGTGAATCATGCAGCCTGGAGTTTTCCTTTTGTGTCCTGACTTAGACAAGCCAAGGAAGCTCAGCGTCAAGGCCTCAATCAGTTTCTAAGCTTCTGTGTATGTTATCTTCCATCCCTCAACTCTCAACAGAGGTTTTTCTTTACACCCTCCACCATCTTCACTCCTTTATATTTCATGCTCCCTGATTTCATTCTTAATGTGGCTTTTTTTTTTTTTTAACTGTGAGCCAACTTTAAAACAATTTCAAAATTGGGAGAGCTATCATAACCAAATTTAAAACTAGTGAAATGTGTTTTGATAGAAAAATGCCTGGAGTCCCGCCCCTTTGGCATTTTTGCACACTCCACATCCACATGTTGTAGGTAGAGGTAGGTGTGACCACCTTTCCCAAGGCACACAACATTCTCAGCTGAGCAAATGAGTTCTGTGATGTAGTCAGCAATTCCAGCTTCGGAAATTCCACAATGGTATGAAAGAAAATAGTTTTGCTCTTATAAGAAAGAGGTTTCAAGCCACAAATGAGTCATGGGCTACCTCTATCTCCTACTGCTCTTTTTCATAAAACCGAAAACTTCCCCTTCCCCCCAAGCCAAACCCTCACCTCTCCTTGTCACCTCTTAGTCCTAGAGAATCACAAATCTGAAATCACCCTGAAGTTCTTCCTTACTCCCATGTTCAAAGACACACAGAACCTACAACAGAACCTATCTTCCTAGTGTCTCTCTCATTCATGTTTTTCTTCCCTCATTCAATATGAACCCTGCATCATCAGACCTCTGTCGTCTCTGCAGACTCTCCCTGAGCCAGGCTCCCTCCCCACTCTGCTGCCTGGCCTTTCTGGTCCTGGGGCTTGTTCTGCCCTCCTGAGGCCTTCCCTGTCCACTCAACCTCGCACATCACCAGCCCCTCTGCCTGACCCTTCACCCCAATGTCCTGATGATTCTTCATGATGCTGTTCCTCTCTAACAATATTCATTTTTTTTCCTCTTAACTGTCTCTCTTCCCAACTAGAAAGTAGGTGCCATTAGAAAAAGCATTACACCTGTCCTGTTGCTTTGCTGTATTTCTTGAGATACTTGAGAATTCTTAAGAGACTGACTGACTGACTGAATGAATGAATGAATAACTCAATTTACCCAAGTCTGTCAGCATCATTCCTCTGGGCACTTGCAATAGCTCTCATTCTCTGCCTCTGAGTCCTCCCCTTTTACTTTACCTTATATAAGAGCTTGACTAATTTTCCTGGAATACTTATTACGTTTTAACATCTTTTGAAAGTTTTCCATTCAAAGCATGGAACAAAGTCCAAGCTGCAGAGCATGCTTTTGACTATTGCTTTCATCTGGCTTCTATCTATGTTTCTAGCATTGCCTCCCTGGAAACAAACTCCACTCCATCTTAACATTTCAGCTTCAGTTGCAACCAGGCATGCCCCCCAATTCCAGGTCCTTTCTCATGCCATTCTCCCTTCATTTAATTCCTTCTTCCTATTTTCAGGTGAGAGGTATTCCCATGAAGAATGAAAACATCCTTCAGAGAGTCAGATAGCTTTGGATTCAGATCCTGACCCACTATTTACTACGCATGGGCTCTTATTTTTTTCCCCCTCTTTGATGACATGTGAAGATGAAATAAGAAAATATGCATCAAACACATGGCAACATTTTAGTTTCCTTACCTACATCTTCCATTTTCTACAGTCCTTCTTGTAAGAGCTGCTTCCAGTCTTTGTATCTCCCAGAAGGCATTCCTAATTGCCTGTGATTATGTCTTTAGTAAATTTTCTTCCATGTTCTATGTCTGCACACATCATAGGTAACTTACATTTACTTGACAATGTTATCTAACTCTCTGTATCTATATCATCCCTTCTCAACTAAATTTTATCCTCATAAAGGACAGGGAATCTGTCTTCTATTACTTTTCTCTTTAGCTTGCCCTCCAGAAGAAGGTTCTCAATAAAGTTTAATACTTTTGTTCATTCATTCATTCATTTGGTAATAAATACTTTTTATGTGGAAGGTGAGATGCTCAGCCTTGTAGAGGGGGATGCATATGAAGCAAAAGAGAGATTTTTTTTTTTCTTCAAGCACTTAAAATCTTTTTGGCTTTAATCCACAGTAAAAAGTGCATTATATAGTGATTTTGTTTCTCCACTATGCTGGGAACTATGCCAGCACCAACGATGCTGGTGAACAAAGATATACATAGTCTATGCCTTAAATTCTTACAGACCAGATAGTAAGAGAGAAACTGTATCAAAGGAGCGATTAATTCAAATTTAATAGACATTTAGGATAGAGACAAGTGAAAAGGATAAAGATAATATAAAACAATAGTGTAAGAAAACATTTCTTACTGGATTTTCAGTTTGAAAAAGAAAGATCAGGTTTGCTATTCTGAAATATCCTGAGTTGGCAATTATCTGGTTAACTTCCACAGTTTAACATAGAGTTCCTCTGGGAGGAGAGCACCCTGCCATTTCATATTGGCCCCTGTAGATCTTCTCTTTCAGATCATTTCCTGTTTTGTCCAACTTCATTGGGTTTGAGGCTACTGAATGAGAATCAAGTCCAGTGATGACTCAGTACTGTGCTCGCTCACCTAATCTAGGAAAGGCAAGAGACAGAGGTGGGAGGGACCTTTTCTTCCTCTTTTCCCATTGTGCTTTCGAATCAATGTGTTGTAGTCAGGGATAATCACAATTATTCTTGGAAATTTTCAAAGAAAAAGTTTGCTAATTGACTTAAAGCAAGGTTAATCAAGCAGATAGGAGTGACCTCTTTGGGGCCTTCTCTTATTCCAGAGAGAAGTGGTATGGTGACCGTAGTCTCCCTCCTCCTGCGTGGACTTCTCAACCCTTGACTCCATCTTGGGGTGCAAGCTCTCAATAGAAATTCACAGGTTGTCTGTTTAGTTCTTCATCATATGGTGCAATAAAACACATGGTGGATTATATAACCTATTTTTTTTGTGGGGGGAGGGCAGTCCCATTACCAGAACAAGTCCCCCCCAGTGGAAGGCAGAAGAGGAAGGGAAGGGAGATGGGCATTTTCAAAGCCTGAGGTGTGCCAGGAAATGTACGTTGGCTTACCAGTTCCCATGAGAACCTTGTGAAAAGGCGGTCTCTGTTCACATCTTCAGATGAGGAGTTTGAGACAGTGAGTGGAAGGTCTGGGTGGTGGCCTGCTGTACTATCCTGCCTCCAAAGAAAGATAAAACTGCCAGGTACAAATGAAAACCAGAAATCCTGCAACTCCCTGCCATCCAACTACAGATTATTTAAAATCTAGGAAGTGCAGGGTTATCTATGGGGTAGGGTTAGGTGGAGATGGAAAGCTGAGGTGGTTCCTGAACACTTCTGTTTGGTTCACTCTATTTGCCATCAGAGGCAGTCAGACTCCACCGTGGTTTTTCTTTTTTCAAAGAATTTCTGGCCCCTTCAAATTCAGGAAGTTCTGGAAATCAGGCAACAAAATTTAATCATGACATTTTCTACCCAAATAGGCACTGAAAGTTCAAAGTTTCCAGATAAGCATTCAGCTTCTTGATACTTGTCTAACCTTAAACTTCAAGCATCCTGATGTTCATTAGATTCAAAACCAGAGAAAGTCAGATACCTCTTTTGTAAAAGAGTGTTTTCTACCATCATTGCTGCTTAATTTAGGAAGAGGGTGCTGAGTATTCTAACTTTATAGTTAGTCATGCCAGTAACAAATATTGTCCATAATATGCTACTAGGAGGGAAAAAGTCAAAATCTCATCAGTAAAAGATTGACTTATAAACAGAACAGGGTGTCCTAGTTATCTGAATACCCACAGATACAGATCTCTCCCACACTGAGGCCTGCCCATAAACAAGAGCTGCATCCAGGCACGCATCGCATGTAGAAAAAGCTGACAAATGCTTATAAAGCACAGTGATTGATTCACAAAGATGTGTCCATTCTGGAAAAAAAAAATAAGGCCCAACTCAATTAAGAATGAACAAAAAAGTTCCACCATCTATTTGTATCATATTTTGTACTTTTCAAAAACTCTCACTCTCATTATCTTACTTGATCTTCCTAATTATCAGGGAGATAGGTAGAGTCATTATCATTCCCATGGCACAGCCAGGGAATTTTGAGGCTCAGACACATTAAGTGACAGTGATGAGGATCTGCAAGAAGTAGCCCAGGGCTGTTGCTGGGATCCAGGCTCATGCTTTCCTAACTGGAAGCTGTGATCTCTATGTGTTAATACTGAAAGAGAAGTTCTAAGAACAGCAGCATGGAGACAGCAGAGGATGAGCTCATGACCACCATTTATTTTCAGCTTCCTGGAAAAAGAATTGAGCTTTAAGCTACCAGCCTCTTCTATTCCTGTTTTGGCTGCTTAATACTTATGGGATCTTGAGGCGGAATACTGTAAAATGGAAGGTTTGTGAGGATTAAATAAAATAAACATATTAGGTACTTACTATGAATGAAATTTTACTATGTTAGATTTCATCTTTAGTTCCTTCCCTCTAAAGATTTACCAGAACTAAGTAATCCTATTTCTATAAACTGTACCAGCAAGTCAGTCCAGCTACTTCTCTTTCATCCTAGAGATTCCATGGGATGCCACCACTTCTCCTAAACTCTGTCATCGCATTTATTAACTGGCTGAAGATACAGAACTAAAAAGATACAGTCCCTTCCTCAGTGGAACTCAATGCTTACAGTTTCTTCCTTTTTCTTCTTTCTTTCTTTCTTTTTTTTTTTTTGACTCTATCAATCAGGCAGGGACGAGCAAACTATGGCAATGGACCACATTTGGGCTAGTCCCTGTTAGTATTCAATTGTGAACTAAGAATGGTTTTTACATTTTTTAAATGGTTGCAAAAACCTCAAAAGAAGCATACTATTTCCTGAAATGTAGAAATTAGAAAACTCAAATTTCATGCTCATAAATAAAGCTTCTTGGACATACAATCATATGCATTCATACTCAATGTCTATGTTTTTTTTTCATGCTATAATTGCAGAGTTGAGTAGTTGCTACAGAGATTTTATGGCTCAGAAAGCCTGAACTATTTACTATCTGGTCCTCTGAAGAAAATGTTTCTTGATTTCTATTCTATATGCCATTCTAGATTGTACTGCAAGAGTGTCCAATGCCCTGTATAGTGTTAGCACAAAATATATGCTCTTTCTTCTGCTGTCTTTAGCTTTAGTTTGCTTTTTCTAGTATCTTATGAGGGCATGCCTCTGTACCTTGACTGCTATGATGGATACATGGACCTACACATGGAATAAAATTGATACAACTAGATACACAAGCATACCCTCAAGTGTAAGTGAAATGGAGGAAATCTGAATAAGATCAGTGGATTGTGTCAATGTCAAGGTCAATGGTTGTGATATTCTGTAGTTTTGCAATATGTTAGCATAAGGAGACAGGGTCCATTATTTCTTGCAATTGCATGTGAATGTACAATTATCTCAAAAGTTTAAAAGTTTAACCATTAAGTAAATGGAGGGAAAAATGGAAGGAATTTTTTTAAAGTTTAATTAGGACAGAATAAAGAAAAAGGAAGGAAAATATGAAGCCCAGAACAAGTGCAACAAATAGAAAATGAATTGCAAGATAGTAGATTTAAATCTAAATATAAAAGTAGTGATAATAATGAAAATTGATAATATTTCAAATAAAAAGACTATGATTGTCAGTCTGAATTTAAAGTTTAAAAAAATAAGATTTATACCTTAGGTATAAGGACACAGAGAGCTTGGAAGTTATTTCTTTGAAAAAGCCAATCAAGTTGATAAATCTCTGGCCAGACAGATAAAAGAATAATGAGAAACGCATACATTATCAACATTAGGGATAAAAAGGGGACATTTATAAAGAAGCTATGGACTTTAAAAAGCTAACATTAGGATATTATTAAAAGCTTTATGTCAATAAATTTGACGATTCAGATAAAATGTCAAAATCCCTAGAAAATACAACTTTCTAAAATTGACACAATAAGAAATTGAATAGTTGAATAATCCTCTATCTAATGAAGATATTGAATCTGTCATGAAATCCTTTCACTAAAGAGAACTCCTGTCTAATTGGCCTTATTGGTGACTTTTTCCAAACACTTCCAAACAATAGAAAAATAAGAACCTTTCAATTTATTTTTACAATGCTAGCATACCCTGGATATAAAACCTTCAAAGAACATCACAATAAAGGAAAATTAGCAGCCAAATAATTTTCATGAACACAGATACAAAACTCCTAATCAAAATATTAACAAAATCCAGTAACATAATAAACAGCAATACAGACAACTGAAATGGGATTACTCCAAAAAGTCAAGTTTTGCTTAATATTGGAACATTAACCAATGTAATTTTCCACATTTACAGATTAAGGAGAAACATCCTATGATTATCTCCATAAATGAAGAAAAAGCATGAGATACAATTGAATACCAATTCATGATAAAAATTCTTAGGAAACTAGGAATCTTCTCTTTTTTCTTTCTTTTTTTTTTTTTTTTGAGACGGAGTCTGGCTCTTTCGCCCAGGCCGGAGTGCAGTGGCGCTATCTCGGCTCACTGCAAGCTCCACCTCCCAGGTTCAGGCCATTCTCCTGCCTCAGTCTCCAAAGTAGATGGGACTACAGGTGCCCCCCCCCCCACGCCTGGCTAATTTTTTGTATTTTTAGTAGAGATGGGGTTTCACTGTGTTAGCCAGGATGGTTTCAATCTCCTGACCTCGTGATCCACCATTGGCCTCCCAGAGTGCTGGGATTACAGGTATGAGCCACCACGCCTGGCCAGGAATCCTTTCTTAATCTTATAAAGAAAATTCACAAATACAAAACAGAAGGAAAAGAAAATAAACAAAATCCTATGGCAGCTTCCTCTATGGCTGAGTTAGCTCCTGCTGGACCAAACTTCCCGGAGACCAGCTAAAAACCCTGGACAAAACACAAAAATATGACCTGAAGGCACCGGGGTGAATGAACATAAGCAGATGCCACAGTGGAGTTGATACTCGGAAGAAGACACAATATAGGGTAAGTGTTGTCCTTTTTCTTGGTTGGCTTTTAGCTTGCAACAAGACCTGGATGTGTGCCATGCAGCCTGATGTGAGGTGTCTGGGCCAACTGGGATTAGAGAGGCATCAATGCAGGAGAGGGAGATTGGTTATGGTCAAGGAGATTAATCAAATAAATATTAAGAATAATGAGAGCTAGTTTCTTATTGTTGGAGAAGGATGTTAGAAATGTAAAGGAACCAATCTAAAACTATGGTTCTGAATTGAAATTGAAGCTATCTGTAGATTTGTCCATATATCACCTATGTGTAGGTATTTATACAATGATATGCCCTAGCTCTGTCTCCAAGACATAGTAGAAACAGCAACATTCAATAGCAATGAGTACACCTAGACCCAGCTCTTGGTTTTGCAATACCATTTCCACCAAATGGGAACCATGGATCCTTGGAATAATGGTTGATTCCAAAGCTAGAACAGAAAAAATATGACATAAGCCTGGAATATTTTGCTGTGATAAAGTAAGAAAGTTGTTAAGGTTTGAAAAGGAACACATTAAAAAGACACAGAAGAAAACTTGAAGAGGGTCCCACTGTTCAAATCTGGAAGAATTTAAGCATTAAAATACATCAGTATAGTAATGGATTATAATCCACTGAATTTAATAGGGAACCAATAGTTCATAGTGACATAGACAATAAATAAGTGAATAAATTATGACTTTAATGAGGCATGGGATATTTGCATAGTCTCTCAAAGCAGCTACCCATAAAACACTCAATTAAAAAGGAAAAAAGAACAATTTTACAGTGAAGAAACATGACACTTACCACTTTAAGCAATCAAAGTCAACATCACTAGTAACGAAACAATTCAAAACTGTGTTCCACTTCATAGGACACAGCAAGACAAATCACAGCAGAGCAAATAATGAGGAGACACCAGGCAAATCCAAATTGGGAGAAATTCCTAAAACACCTGGCCTGTATTCTTCAAACCTGTCAAGAACATGAAAGTCAAGGAGATACTGAGTAACTTCTTCAGGCTGAAGAAGACTAAAGAGAAATTATAACTAAAAGCAATGCATGTTTCTAAACTTGATCCCTTTGCTATAAAGGATATTTTGGACCAAACTGCGATACTTGAGTTGGGTTTGTGGATTGAATGGCAGTCATATAACAATTTTAGTTTTGTATTTTGATAGACTTATGGAATATGTTTTTGGGTAATTTATTTGTTTTTAGAAAATGTACTCTAATTTGGGACAGATTGAGCATTATGTCCACAACCTGCCATCAATGGTTTGAAGGTACAAACTTCTTAGTAGTGTTCTTGAAACTTATCTCTAAATTTGAGATTGTTTCCAGAAAACATTACCGTAAAAAGAAAGAATACGATCAATTTGGAAAATTGCACATGGGTCTATATGTTTGTAATGTAAGATACATGAAGAAACAAATATAAGGTACATATTAGGTTTTGAAAAAATAGTAGGAGATAAAGCTAGAGCCGTATTACAAAGAACCAAATGATTCTTATGTTTGACATTTTAGGATTTTATGGAAAGGAATGTCATGATCTTTCCATAACGATGGCATTTTAGAAAACAGCATTCCTGTAGCTTAATAGAAGATACAAGGAAGAGGGTGGAGACACTTTAAACAGACAGAGTAACTATTTACAAAGCAAGTTAGAGGCAGACCAGGACTCAGGGAGAGATGCTTCAGATTTTGTGTCCATTGCATACATAGTACAATTACAACCCAGCAAGAGCGTTTGGAGGGAATGGTTAATTCTAAACCAAATTGTAACGGGACAAGGAACAACTGGGAGATAAAGAGTGGAAGCTTTGGCAATCATGTATCATAATAGACACCTTGGATTTTTAGTTTTTTAATATACCCAGATCATTCCTAAATCATTCAGAGAAGCACAGCTCTATTGCCAAACATGCAAGGCTGTCCTACTGCCTCAGGCCGGCATGTCACCAGGTAGGCAGAACTGAAGCTGAGAGCCTATGGTTGGGACATTCTGACAAGAGTTGGGGAAAGAATGTTTCAGGTGTCTGGCAGTACTTGTGACATTTGTGGGAGGTCTTGGGACCATACCAGCGAGGGCTCAGGATGGCAGATGTTTAATGCCATTCCATAGAGGCAGGTTCTGGAGAGCAGAGATGTACATTGGAGTCTAGGGAACAGAGCTGAGGTTGGATGTCAACAGCAAACCATTGGGAGGGTCTTAGCAGACAAAGAAGGGAGAGCACATGAGGGCCAGTGACAGTGCAGTCAGAGGTGAGATGATATGCAAGCTGGTCCAATGGACGCACCCTCCAACCTGTTCTGTGGCTGCCCCTCCTGCTCTGTGGCATCCTGAGCTAATCAGGCAGGAATGGAGACAGGCTGAGCAGAAACAGAGCTTCTCTGTTCCAAGAATGTCCTGGGCCCTTCAGAGGCACTATTGTGCTTAATACTTACAACTAGCCCACCAGGTGGGTATTTAGACTTCATTCATACATAGTAAACGTGAGGCTAGGCGGAGAAGCACAGTACTTAATTCAGTGGGAATCCAATGCTGGCTGACTCCAAAGCCCTAGAACTTGCTTCTGCACACCTGGCACTTGGCTCCGATCTACTTACAAGCAAGAAAGCTTGTAGAGTGATGCCCAGGACAATGGCAGAATATGTTCCTTCCATAAAGCAGTCAGAATTAGAAAATTCAAGATGATGGAGAATCTTTGTATTTTTACCAGTAATCAGTGCTGTATCCTAGAATTTTAGAATTCCAGGACTGGCTGAACTTAGTTGCCAATTTATCATTTTTATTTTTAACTGGTTTGCAAATTGTAGCACACGTAATTGAGGCAACTTCACAATGAGGACATTGGATTTTAAAGCTCATGGAGGATTTATTAACTTTTTTTTATTATACTTTAAGTTTTAGGGTACGTGTGCACAAGCTGAATGAAACGAAGCTTTAGTTACTTCCTATCAATGCTGTTCGCTCTCCTTCATGAATCTATTGCTTCACAGAAAATGTCTTAAAAGACACAAAACAATAAAACAACAATAATGAAAAAACACAACCCCTGTCATCTGTTTTAAAACAGTTCTTATAATAATGATAGTTTACAAACTTGTGTGACTTGCAGGTCATAATAAAGCATAATAAGTACTGACTACGCTTGTAATAGTTTAACAATTTAAAAATCATTTCAGCGACTATTTTATCGTCATCTAAAATATAATCTCTCACTATGGCTACAAAAATAGATGGCAGCTGGTTTGCACATTACTGTGATTTTGTGATATTGTTATTTGAATTAATTTGATCATCAGAGTTTTAGACACTGAATGGATTTTAGGTCCACTCAACGAATACATTGAAAATATAGTCAGTGTTACTGGTTTTGCTTTAACTTGAGGGACTTTGATTTGCGCTTAAAACCACTTGGCTTCTTCGCTCTTTTGCTGGACTTGCTTTTCATGGTCAAGGAACACCCTTTGTAACACTGGTTACACAACCGCCCTCTTGTGTGTTAGGCACATAAAGTACTCACTACTCTGTCCCACAATGTCCTAGGCACTTGATATTGTCAATCTTCAAGCTCCTTGCCACTGTAATATAATTGTGGCTTTGATTGGAATTCCCCTGCTTATTAATGAGATTGAGCATCTTTTTCATATTTTATTTTTCTCTTGCATGAAGTACCCATTGAAATAATTTGTTCACTTCTCTATCGAATTGTCGTTTTTGTATCTATGTATTGGGACTCTTTTATATGTTTTAAAAAAATGCTTGCTCAGTGATCTGTGTTGCAAATATTTTATTCCAATGTGTACCATCTTTTCACGTCTTCATTGTACCTCAATTTTCAGACCAATTGGTCAATCATTTCCTCGAATGTGTTTTTTGACTCTTTAAGGAAGTTTTCCCCATTCATGGTAATAGTCTACTACATTGCCTTTCAAAACTTTTATAGTTTTGCTTTCAACATTTATGTCATAAATTTACCTTGAAATGATTTTAGTGTATTATGTGAGATAGGAATCCTAGTTCATTTTCTTCCCTATGTAAAAGTAATTGTTGCCGTCCATTTTCCCATGTTGTCCAATACTAGCTGTCATAACTGGGTTTCTATTTTTTTGTTAAGTCTGTTTCTGGGTACTCTATTCTGTTCTGTAAGTATATTTGTTTATCTCTATACAAATAAAACATATTTCAATGATCATATTTTTATAGTATGTCTTGATATGTGGTTAGGTCCATCCTTCCAATGTATTCTTCCCTTCAGCAATGCTCATTTTTGACTGTTGGCTCTTACATATAAATTTTAGAGCTAGCTTGATGTAACCAATTACCTGATGGAAATTTGTTTGGATTTTTCTTGAATAGAAGGATGAATTTGAAGATAATTAACATCTTAATATATGAAGTCTTCCTATACAGATATCTAATTTTTTTGTTTAGGTCTTCTAAATTTGTACATCTATTAATATTATGTTTATTCCTAGGTAATTACAATTTTGGTTTCTATTGTAAATTTCATATTATTTAATATTAAATTTCCTCACTGTAAATACTTTTGGCTGAGGTATACAAATGCAATTAACTTTTCTCTATTCATTTTGTATCACACATTCTTTTAAAATTCCATTATTTAATTCTAATAATTCATCAGTAGATTCATTTGGATTTTCTACAGAACATCATATTATCTGCAAATAATTATGGCTTTGTTCTATTCATTTAAGATGTCATTCTCTTATTTTGACATCTTACATGTCATTTAGATGTTCTAGTCATTTAAGAGCCGTTCTCTTATTTTGTATCCTCTTCTTGTCTTTTATTGCTGGCTACAGTCTCAGATATAATGTTGAAGGAAAGTGTGATATTAGGAATCATCGTCATGCAACTCATTTTAAACGGAAGGCTTTTAACAGCCCACCATTAAATACGATGTTTTCCCTAGGATTTTAGTAGCCTCCTTCTATCAGTTTAAGTAAGTTTTCTTAATTTCCTACGATTCTGAGCAATACTTTCATGAATAATGAATGCTATTAAATCTCTTTTTCTCATTTTTCCCCATTTATGTATAAATATTTTCATCTATCAATGAGTTTTCTGATGCTAAACCATGTAGTTATAACAAGAAACCCTACATAGCCATAACATAACATTCTGTACATGTTAGATTTCATGCACATGTTCTTTCTCTTATTCTTTGCAGATGAATGAGATTGGCCTATGCTTTTTTTTTTCACCTGTTTATTGTTATCTGATTTTAGTATTTGGAGCAAATTAACTTCATAAACTCAGTTAAATAGTATTCTTTTCCTCTGTACTCTAGAAGAGTTTGTATAAGATTAGAATTTTTTCAACAAATTGTGCAGGAATTTACTTGTACAATTATCAGGCATGATATTTTCTTTTTTCAAAAGATTTTATACTACTGATTCAACAGATTTAAGGGATGTTGGACTGTTTGATTTTTTTTAACTCTCCTTGAGTTATTCATTAAGTTATATTTTTTCTAGAAATTTGTTCATTCTAGTTTGGTTTACATATTAAATTGTCATCAGGTTGTACTCAGTATACTCATCTTTTTATTTCTTGAAGCATCTATAGTTTGAATTTATTTTCCTTTTCAGAAGTTGCTTCTGTGCATTCTCTTTATAATGTGAAAATTTTCATTAGAGATTTCTTAATTTCATGATATTTAAAATTAACATGTTGTTTTGTTTTTCTAATCTGTCATATTTTAGTTCTCTCTTTTATTAACTTCTGTTTTTATCTTTACCATTTTGCCCTGTGTACTGTCTTTGGGTTTATTCTCTGCAATTAAAATAGGATGATTCCCTTTCTGTCTCTCTCTGTCTTTCTCTTTCTCTTTCTTCCTTTTTTCTTTCTTTCTTTTCTTTCTTTCTTTCTTTCTTTCTTCTTCTTTATTTCCTCCTTTTTCTTTTTTCTTTCTTTCTTTCCTTCTCCTTCTCCTTCTTCCTCTTCCACTTCCTCTTCTCCTTCCCTTCCTTTCTCTTCCCTTCCCTTGCCTTCCCTTGCCTTCCCTTCCCTTCCCTTCCTGCCTCCCCCCCTCCTTTCTTTCTTCCTTTCTTTCTTTACTTCCTTCTTTCCTTCCTTCCTTCCTTCCTTCCTTCCTTCCTTCCTTCCTTCCTTCCTTCTTTCCTTTCCTTCTTTCTTTCTTTCTCTCCTCCTCTCTCTTTCTTTCTTTTCTTTATTGTTTATTGGTTTTACTTCTATACATTTTCTATTAAGTGCTATTTTAGGTAAATACTATGTGAGTTTTTTTCCAATTTTTTATTACAATAAAATACACAGAACATAAAACTTACTGCCTTACCTTTTTTAAAAGTATACAGCAGTTCAGTGGTATTAAGTGCATTAACATTGTTGTGCAACCATCACCACCAACCATTCTCAGAATTTTTTTGATCTTGTAAAACTAAAACTCTGTCCCTACTAAACAACGGCTCTCCATTCTCCCCACTCCTCAGTCCATGGAATTCACTGTTCTACTTTCTGTTGCTAAAATTTTGAGTACTCTTTTTGTGACTAGTTTCTTTTACTTAGCAAAATATCCTTAAGATTCATCCATGTTGTAGTACATGTCAGAATTTCCTTCCTTTTGAAGGTTGAATAACATTTCATTGCATGTAAAGACCAGTGTTTATACCTTCACCTATGGATGGACATGGTTTACTCCCAAGTTTTAGCAATTGTGAATAGTGCTGCTATGGACATGGATATACAGAGATCTCTTTGAGATTCTACTTTCAGTTCTTTTGAGTGTAACCCAGAAGTAGGATTTCTAAATCATATGGTAATTCTATTTTTAATTTTTTTGAAGAACTGGCATATTGTTTTTCACCGTGGCTATACTACTTGACACTCCCACCAACACAAGAGTACCAAATCTTCACATCCTCACCAACACTTGTTATTATTATTATTTTTTATATCGGCCATCTTAATGGGTGTGATGTGCCTATGTGTTTTGATATGTAGTTTTTGAAATAATGTTTAGTTAACAATTTAATAATGTTCCAAAAGTTATGTATTCTTCAATAGAGGAGTTATTTGGAAGTGTAATTTAAATTTCACAGGTTATATATATTTCAGTTATTTTTTAAATAAATTGCATTCATGTCTGTACTTAAGATTTGCTTGTTTCTAACACCTAAAATTAAATGTTGTTATTATTTCTATTATTATTTTGTCATACCATCAATAGTTATTTAGATTTACCCATCAGATTTACTAATGTATTTACTTATTATTTTTTCTTACAGGTTAGATTTTCCATCTGAGTTCATATTTCCTATTTAAAAAAAAACCTTTAGAATTTCTCTTCAGTTGGTGTCTATAGATCCATTTTTGTTTATCTGAGAACATTTTCTATTTTTCCTCTGTATTCTGGAGCTTTACTAGATGTACAACTCTAGATAGGCAGATCTTTCTGCCAGCACCTCCATGATATTATTCCATTGTCTTCTGGTTTCCATTACTGCTGTTGCAAAGTCAGCTGTCAGGGGAATTGCCATTTAATTTCAGGTTTTTGTCTTTTCTTTGATTAATTTTCAGATCTTTACTTTGTCTTTGGTGTTCTGAAACATCAACACTTTGTATCTAGGTATGAATTTTATTTTATTTATTTTGTTTGAGATTATCTGGGCTACCTGAATGTTAAGAGAAACGTCTAATAATCAGCTCTTGAATATTTTCAGCCATTACCACAAGAGATATTGTCCTATTTCTCTCCTATGAGACTCTTAATAAATGTTAGACCATCATAATCTATTTTACAGGTCTCTTAATAACCTCTCTTTATATTTAGCATCTCATTTTCTTTATGTGCATGTCTAAATAATTTCTTAAGATTTAAGTATCAGATAAATAATTATTCAGCTGTATATAATTTGCTGTCTATTGTACTTCAAATTCAAATACTTTAAGAAATTTTTAGAAGTTTGATATACTTTTATTTTCTAACATTCCTAATCATATTTTCATATCACTGGTTGTTACTCATGATACCCTATTTCTTTTTGCTTTTGATGTTCCTTTGACATTTATCTGTGGGAAAATTCTGGGAGAAATGAATTGAAATGGGTTTTCTTGGAAAGAATTTGTGTTTCCTTCTAGGAGATTATGGGTACTATTAATTTGAGACAGCTTGAATTCCTGGCTTTAAATTTTTCAAGCAATAGAGGTAGCCAGAATTTGAGTTTGAAAATGCATGTGAATGTCATCTAGGAACAATGAAATCTCAGTAGAGATATTTATCATTTTACATAGTCTCAATGTCAAGGTAGGCAACTTTTACTTTTGTGTCCTTAAATGAGGTAATTTTGTTTCTAAATTACCCTGTCCTTCTGTCTTTTGACTTTAAGTAGACATCTCTTTGGTGCCCCAACTTGGGAAAGTACTAGGCTTATTTCTTGTTTCTTGTGCTCCAAGTGTAGACATGAAACCAGAAAGTTAACTCCAGTAGGGTTCAACTGATGCTTCTGGGAAAAAGAGAGCGTGAGTACTTGCTTATGTCATTGGATTCTTTTTTCATTTATTTATTTGATTTTGAGAAATACATTAAATATATTTTAAATTATGTTTTATATTGTATTTTGTTTGTTCCATGGAAGAGTATCTCAGGACATTCTACCATAATGCCAGAAATGGAATTCAGTTTTTAAAAGCCATTTTCATGGACCTCAAAAATTGAATATTTAATCACACTTCCAAGTTTATGATACACTACAACCATTAGTCCACCCCATTGTCATTGTTCTCCTCATGTAGACAATCAACATCATGTGTTCAACATGTGTTTTGGAGGTGTTCTTTCAAAATGTGCATTGCTAACTGTGTGCATGAAAACATGTGCATCACACACATGTTATAATATAATCTCATTTTCTTTATTACTTTTTTGTAGTAAGTGCTATTTTTAAAGATTTCTCTGTGTCTGCCTGTGTACATCTAATCTGTTTCTTCTAACTGTTAAGTAATGTTCCATTGCAGATATCCACCACATTCTACTGATCCATTCTTGCATAAATTTCATTGTGGTATTCAACTGTGTATTTTCTTGTGCCACCATAGTGAAAGCTATAGGGAACATCTTGATACTTGTGCTGTTGAGAATTCCTGGGTTATATCTGGAGTATGATTATACTTAACTTAACTAATGGTACTAGATTGCTCTCTGCAATCACTAAAGTCAGTCTATACCTCCACAAGCCATGCAGGAGAGGATGTGTATTCCACATAATCTCCAAATGCTTTACTCTATCTTGCCTTCTAATTTTGTTACCTATAAGTTTTGTCCATGGTTCCTGCTATTGAACAGAAATATTTAGCTTTCATATGCTCCATTGGCAGTTTTCTTTACTTAAGGTTTATGCTTTTGTTACTCTTCTAGATCACTAAGATACTGCTGTACGTTTTTCTTAGTCAAACTTTGTTGTTTCTTCTTTTACGTTTAGATCTTTAATTCAGCTCAATCTGGGCTATTCACTTAGTAGCCAAGAGTCACATGTAGGTACCAAACACTTGAAGGTAGCTAGTACAACTAAGAAACTAAATTTTAATTTTGTTTGGTTTTAATTACTTTAAACTTAAAAACTTAATCAGTGTAAAATCATATATAATATATTATTTTGAATTTAACTATTGCACCATGTAAGATATTGCTTTATTGTGGTGTATGTGCTGGGCACATACATTATTTCTGTTGGTAGACGTAAACATTACCAATATAATTGACATCAAACAATTTTTTTAGTCCAAATGATTTTTTTCTATGTGCTGATGTAACATTGTAGATTGTTTATTCTAATATATTGCAAAACCATCAAGACTTAGAGTGATGCCTAAGTAAATTATAGTCAGTAATTAAATTAAAAATTATTGTTATTATTTGATATATTTAGTTTGTTTTTTGGTGTAAAAATAATATAAACAAATTTTTACATTTAAAATAAAACCATACTGCTGCTACAGATTCAAATGCAGATGCAGATGTGTGTAATACAATGGGAAACATTTTTAAAAAGAGAAAGGTTAGAAAAAAGTATGTCACAAATTTCATGATAAATAACAATTACAAATTGTTGTATCAGAGTAAAAAAAGTAAGTTTTAAAGATAATAAGGTAGATAATATTAAGAGATGTTTTCAGCACATACATAGTGAATTTAATAAGATGCTTCCTCTCAATAGTCAAAAAAGCATTGACAATAATTAACTGAAATCAGAATTAAATGATCAACACAAAACTTTTAAATGATTTTCATCAGAAACTGGGCTTATAACTTTGGCTAGCTATAAACTGAATTAAATTCTTGAACAGGAAAAAATCATTTTTAGTCAGAAAGATGTCAAAAATCATTATTAATTTATTAAAAATGTGTTAGAAAGTTGTAAGAAAAAGACTAAAAAAGATATTTTACTGTAAGCAAAAGACCTGTAGCTAAGCCACAGAAAATTTGCCCATAAAGTGCAATACCTTTCTCACAGTATCAAAGATTAACTGATTCAACATTTTAAAAGCTGTCAGTACCTCTGGATGCATCTTGTGATATGAGATGCTACTCAACTAATGCTTCGGATATATATTGTCTCAAAAAACTACCAAATTTATGTAGAAATACTATCAATTCACAATCTAAAAATTTAAACTTGTGGTATAAATACTGTTGAATCTTTTGTATTTTTCAAAGAAGGATTTCAGATAGATATGAAAAAGTCAGTTTCTATCACAACAGAGTATTCCAGCTATGTTAGGTTGAAAATCTGGCTTCACTAGAATTTTAAAACGAGAGACTGATATTTCCTTTATTGCTTCATTCCACAGTATGTAAGTATTGAAAATACTTTTGTTTAGTTTCATGAAGCTTTTAACTTCTGTTAAAGGTATTAGGAATGTAGGATTGCAATCTACAGCATAATGTAAAATGGCTGCAAAGCCTACAGGAAAAGTTTGGAGTATGCTTTGTTGATATGGATAATTATGGTACAATAACCTCTTTGATTTTATGTTAATGATGCTTACTGATACAGGAGTTACTGAAATCATTTAACTTGGACAGACATACTATTGATACCAGTATGCTTTTTCTTCAAGTTAAATCGATTTTTAAAAAATAAGTGGATTAATTTTACCAATGTGGATTCAAATATTAAACAAAAGTGATTTTTATTTCATGTACAATTTAATTATTGAAAATTTATTAAGTATGTTTAGAACAGCTTAGATATGTGGATCAACTGTGAATTTCAACTGTAAATTTTCTGAAATCTAACAGATAAATTGTTTCCAGTGAGATTTAGGGATGGATCAAAATGGGTTGTAAGTGTAAAATACACACCAGATTTTGAAGTCTTAGAAAAAAAGGAGGTAAAATATATCAATAAGTTTTAAAATATCGATTACATGTTTAAATAATAATATTTTGGACACATTGGGTTAAATAAAATATATTACTAAAGTTAGTACACCTGCTTCTTTTTACTTTTTAAAATATGACAATTAGAAAATTTTCAGTTACGTCTACCTCTCACTTTTTATTTCTATTGGGTAGCATTGACCTAAAGCACTCATTTGAGAGAGCTGGTTTATTTTTCTTTATGTCATGGATCAGTTTTCCCAAAACTATCTTCTAAAAAATCTCCCACTTATTTTTGTGTACTACCTTTATTGACCATACACATGTTGGTCTCCCTCTCAACTCTATTCTGTGCCATTGGTCTAGGTTTCTATTATTTTGCTTACCCTTCATGGATTTGTAGTATTTGTAGTGTGGTGTACTATTTCTGTGTGTATGTAAATCTCTTTCTTTCCCTCTTTCTCTTTCTTTCTTTCTCCTTTCCTTTCCTTTTGTTCTTTCATTCTTTCTCCCTTCCTCCCTCTATTTCTCTCTTTCTCCTCTCTTTCTCTCTTTCTCCCTTTCTCCCTTTCTCTCCTCCTCCCTTCCTCTTTCTCTCCTCCTCCCTTCTTTCCTTTTTCTCCTTTCTTCTTTCTTTCTTTCTTTCTTTCTTTCTTTCTTTCTTTCTTTCTTTCTTTCTTTCTTCTTTCTTTCTTCTTTCTCTTCCTTCCTTCCTTCCTTCCTTCCTTCTTTCCTTCCTTTTGTAGAACAGAACTACTATGAATAATGACAATTGACTGTATGAGTAAATGGTTTTTGCTACTGTTTAGAAATACTACTGAATTTTTCAGATTAAGTTTGTCTACAGAAAAGTTGGCAAATACTGTTTTTAGTTTTAATAGTTTATTTGATAATTCTGTTGCAATTCCATCATAAAGTAATCATGTTATACGAAAATAAGCATAACATTATGTCTTCTCTCCCAGTCCTACACCAACACCAGGTTAAATGGTAATGATGGTTATGGCTATTATTTTCTGTTGCCAATTTAAATAAATTTCATCTACATTTCCTTCATCAAGTAGATGTTTACTCTAAATTTTTTTTTTTATAAAATTAATGAAACTCTGTTCTATCTCAAGGCTATTTTTCTCCATTTATTGAAATAATTATATTTTTTTCTTAGTATATTAAGATTGCAGATTGCATTATAAATTTTCTGATATTGAATCATACCTGTACTCCTGGGATTTTAATGACAATATTTTATTTATTTATTTTTATTTAAATAGTTTTTGGGGTACAGGTGGTTTTTGGTTACATGGATGAGTTCTTTGGTGGTGAATTCTAAGATTTTAGTGCACCTGTCACCTGAGCAGTGTACACTGTAGCCAATATGTAGTCTTTTATTCCTCAACCCTCTCCCATCCTCCCCATGTCCCAAGTCCTCAAAGTCCATTGTATCACTCTGTATGTCTTTGCATCCTCATAGCTTATCTTCCACTTACAAGTGAGAACATGTGGTATTTGGTTTTTAATTCCTAAGTTACTCACTTAGAATAGTGGCCTCCAGTTCCATCCAAGTTGCTGAAAAAGACATTATTTTGTACCTTTTTTATGGCTGAGTAGTCTGAATTGTATTCCATGGTGTCAATATACCACATTTTTTTTTAATCCACTTGCTTGTCAATGGGCACTTAGGTTGGTACAATATCCTTGCAATTGTGAGTTGTGCTGCCATAAACATGCATGTACATGTGTGTTTTTCACATAATGGCTTCATTTCCATTGAGTAGCTACCCAGTTGTGGGATTGCTGGATTGAATGGTAGTTCTACTTTTAGTTCTTTAAGGAATCTTCATACTGTTTTCCATAGAGGTTGTACTAATTTACACTCCCACCAGCAGTATAAAAGTGTTGCCTTTTCACCACATCCAAGCCAATATCTATTGTTTTTTGACTTTTAAATTATGACTATTCTTGCAGGAGTAAGATGGTGTCTCATTGTGTTTTTAATTTGCATTTGTTTGATGATTAGTGATGTTAAGCATTTTTTCATGTGTTTGTGGGCTGTTTGTATATCCTCATTTGAGAATTGTCTATTCATATCCTTTGCCCACTTTTTGATGGGATTATTTGTTTTTCTCTTGCTGATTTGTTTGAGTTTTTTGTAGATTCTGGATACTAGTCCTTTGCTGGACACATACTTTGTGAATATTTTCTCCCACTCTGTATTATCTGTTTACTCTGCTGATTGTTTCTTTTGCTGTATGGAAGCTCTTTAGTTTAATTAGGCCACATGTATTTATTAATTTTTTGGCATTTGCTTTTGGGGTCTTAGTCATGAATTCTTTGCCTAAGCCAATGTCCAGAAGAGTTTTCCCAATGTTATCTTCTAGAATTTTTATGATTTCAAGTCTTAAATTTAACTCTTTGCTCAATCTTGAGTTGATTTTTATATAGGGTGAGAGATGGCAATCCAGTTTCATTCTTCTACATGTGGCTTACACATTTCCCAGCATCATTTATTTAATAGGGTGTCCTTTCCCCAATTTATGTGTTTATATACTTCATTAAAGATCAATATTTTGTTTATTTCTAGGTTCTCTATTCTGCTCCATTGGTCTAAGTTCCTATTTTTATATCAGTACCATGCTGTTTTGATAATGGTAGCCTTGTAATATAATTTGAAATCCAGTAATGTGATGCTTCCAGATTTGTTCTTTTTGCTTAGTATTGCTTTGACTATGTGAGTTCTTTTTTGGTTCCATATGAATTTTAGGATTTTTTTTCTAGTTTTGCAAAGAATGATGATGGTATTTTGATGGGCGCATTGCATTGAATCTGTAGATTGCTTTGGGCAGTGTGGTCATTTCCACAATATTGATTCTCTCTATCCGTGAGCATGGGCTGTGTTTTCACTTGTTTGTGTCATCTGTGATTTCTTTAAGCAGGGTTTTGTAGTTCTCTTTGTAGAGACCCTTTACCTGCTTGGTTAAGTATACTCCAAGGTATTTTATTTTATTTTATTTATTTATTTATTTATTTATTTATTTATTTATTTATTTATTTTTTGCAGCTATTGTAAAAGGGATTGAGTTCTTGATTTGATTCTTAGCTTGGTTGCTGTTGGTGTTCAGCAGTACTACTGATTTGTGTACATTGGTCTTTCCCAATTTGGATGCCCTTTATTACTTTCTCTTGACTGATTGCTGTGGCTAGGACTTCTAGTATTATATTGAATAGAAGTGGTGAAAGTGGGCATTCTTGTATGACATATTTTGTTTGGAAACCAAGAATACACTAACTTTACAAAATATATGGGACCTTTTTTATTCAAGCCTGGAGCCACTATTTCCTCAAAGTTTGGTAGGTCTGATTCAAAGTCAAATGTATAAGTTAATCATATCAAATTATGAGACTGTACAGGACAAAAGGTGTCTTTAAAATTTTACTAATGTCAATGTTACTGATAATTTGTTTAGTTTGTTTCTAAACTTTCTAAAATGTTCCTCATAGACTCTAACAATTTGCTTTTCTACAGAACATTTAAAGATATAGTCTTACTGGTCTTCTAAAAATAAAATTTTATAACATCTCTTCAAATATGCATTTTGTGGTTACTACATTTGAAACTGTTGACACCTTTGACTTTTCTCTATAAAAGTTACTTTTAATTGAAAAAAAATGTTTCCTTAGGTGCTGAAATACATGCTTGCTCAAAGAAAATTCCACTAAATGGAGATTATTCTAATATTTTATGAAAACATTATCCCAAAGATTTTTATTGGGCATAACCTTTCTTATTTGACAAATCTTTACAAGACAAAAAAAATGGAATAAATCATCTCTATTTATGATTCTTTTGAATGCTTTGAAATGGCACCAAGTTATAGTAATTCTCACTTTCATTCCATTCTGGTATAGAATATACATTTATCCAAAATAAAAAAAAGCTCTACAAACATATTTTTCTACATATCTAGATAATTCAAAACATGATTATAAATATTAAAAATTAAATCCAGTCTATTGTTTGAACGCTCATCATTTAATTTGTTCAGTTCTTTCCTTGCTTGCCACTTTGATCTGGATGCAGTAACTGGACAGGACTTTAAATGATTTCAACTTTGTTTTCAATGATTTTATTTGTTAAGATCTACAAACACAAGATCTCTAGCACTTGTTTAGCATTTGTTGAATATGTTGATCACAGATTTTCAGCTTATTTCAAATAGAATATACCCCATGTTTAGAGAGCTTGTTTACAGACTGGTTGACACTATTGTAGAACCCATAGGTTGATTTACACCATCATTCAAACATTTCCAAAATCTGAATAATAGTGGGCAACAAAGAGAAAAAACTGTGTAGTGAAAGTTTTTTCTCCTTTTGTATTTAAAATTAGATTTATCATAAAAAATTTGTAGTTCAGCTACAATAGCAATAAATATATTAAATATATACATCTGTGTGTGTATATATACACATTCATTCATATGTATACATTCATTCATTGAAATGTATATATGTGTGTGTGTGTGTGTGTGTGTGTGAAATATATATATATATTTCACAACCACCATTGTTTCTCCTTTGGATAGTAAAATATAATAACTTGTTAGAATTGTATTTATTAATTACTTATGCTCCAAAACAAAGTCAAAAAATATTTCTGCTTCATAAACTTCATAATTTAAAAATAATCTTTTTTTAGCATTTCACTTCATCAAAATTTCTATAAACAGTATTATTTCAAAAACAGTTTTCTGTTTAATGTCAAATATTTAAATAGAATTCACAGTAAAATTTACAATGATCATGGATATTTAATTTTTGATTGAAGGAACTTCAAGAAGTTTTACTTTGATTCCACAAACTGATTGAAAAATGAATTATATTTGAATCTAAATGTTTTATTTGAAATATATGATGAGCTTGGTATAACATTTGCAAGAATGTTGTTATTTGCAACATTCTCCTATTAATAGAGCCAACACATTGTAAAACTAGTACTTTACTTTTAATATGCACACAAAAAATCTTGTAGTTGAAAATGAGTGAAATAAGTTTCAAATGAGTCAGTCATTTGATCCAAATGAACAGTTGCGTTTCACTGAGTGATGTGTAAATCCTTTTTTATCTTAGAATAATTTCTAAGTTTTGAAGTTGATGCTGGTGCTTCACCAGAACTTTTGTCTTTAGCTTTTCTGATAGTTTCTTGTAACACTGCAGCTCACATGGTAGTTGGCAAATGTTAACATATATTTTGTGCAATGTACAGTCATTATTAGGTTTATTGAGGTGTGGAAATCACTTAATTTTTCATTAAGTATTTACCTTCTTTTTAAAAAAAATTCTGTTAAAATGATTTATTGCAAAATAAAAAAGCAGTTCACAAATATATGACATTCACAAAAGAAAACAATTACAGAGATGCACCACAGTGAAGAAGAGCAGATTAGTGGTTGCCAGAGGTAAAAGATGAGGGAGGGTGGGTGTGACTATAAAGGGGTAGCTCAAGAAATTTTTGTGGTGACACAGCTCTGTATTCTGATTATGGAGGTGGTTACATGAAGTTACACATGTGATAGAATTATATAGAGCTATACACACACATACACACATCTGAAGCTCAGGACAAGAAGGATAGATCATTACTGGTTTTCATTCACACTTAAAGTTGAACTTTCTCTGTTGACTGAGTTACACACTCAGAGAGGATCAATGCTCATCTACTCATCCCTTCTTGGCTTATTTTGATGTACTTCCTAATAATGGCAGTACTTCACTAAAACGTGAAAAACCTAAACCAATTTACCAAACAGGAGGCAGGGACACAGTCACTAACAGAGACTTTCTTGGACAAACTGGAACCTACAGTCCTCATATTTTTAGTCTTGCAGACATGAAGAACCTAAAGGAGAAAAATGCACATTTCTCAAAGATTCTGACTGGGAGCTGGATGTAGTAACTGGACAGGTCTTTGGGTTGCTTCACTTAGGCGGAGGGTGAAAGTGTGTGTAGGGAAGAAGTGTGTGCCTGGATTTTGGGTAGCCATAGTCACAATCATGGCAGAGCTTGCTAGAGGATCACTAGTCAACATCTACCTCTTTACTTTCAGAATTTATTGAGACTTCATTTATGGTTTAATGTATGGTCTATTTTTAGAATGTCCTACATGTGCTTTAAAGGATGTGTATTTTCTGCTTCTTTGGGGTAAAATTCTACATAATAGTAGCTGGAGAATATTAACTGTATTGTTAGAGACATTGATAACTCTGCTTATGTTTTTACTGCTTAATCATATCAGTTTTGGGGGATAGTTTGTTAAGTTATCCAGTTTGTTAAAATGAGAATGCTCAAATGAAGTATAAAAGCAAAAATACTTTTAAAATAAAAGCAATAGAAAGCAGTATATTGATAAATTCAATAACTGATTTTATTAACAACAAAAAATTGACATTTTAGATTAAATTAAGGAAAAAATAGAAAAATGCACAAAACATGAGAAACCAGATATAAAATGAATACAGAGAAAATTAGAAATTACAAAGCAATCATACACATACATTTCCTAATACACTTAGAAATATAGTAGTGAGGATAACATTCTAAGATAGTGTGTCATTAAATTTGACTGAACAAGTAGTGGAAATCACAAATAAGTCAATGATCAAGGAAGAAGTAAAAAATTTTATCCAAAAATTTCCACCCAAAATCTGACTATAAATGTAAAAGACATTATAGATCATTTTTTAAAAATTTCGAAGTAATTTTTCATTCCAATACCACATAATCAATTTCAAAGCAAAGAAGAAGCTGGAAACTGTGGTCACATCATAAAACCAGGACAACTAGGAGAACAAAATATGAAAAGCACAAAGAACTGTGTGTAAACCAATATAGTTTTCAAATATAAGTACAAAACCTTAATCAGTTCAGCCAGCTACTATTTAAGTTGCTTAATACAATAAACACCAATTGGATGGGTCCCCCATGGAAATGTAAAAATGGCTTAATGTCCAGGAATCCTCTAAGGTCATGTAATATATTGATAGGTCAAATATAAATTTAAAAAGTGATGCTGAAATATATGGTGAAAAAATTCATATGTAAATATACATTTAATATTTTATTTTTAAAACTTAGTACATTAAGAATGGAAGGATTTTACCGATCATTGGAGAAATGCAAATGAAAAACACAATGAGATACCATCTTATGCCAGTCAGAATGGTGATTTTTTAAAGTCAAGAAACAATAGATGGCTGAGTGCGGTGGCTCACACATGTAATCTCAACAGTTTGGGAGGCTGAGGTGGGCGGATCACCTGAAGTCAGGAGTTCGAGACCAGCCTGGCCAACATGGCAAAACCCCATATCTACTAAAAATACAAAAAATTAGCTGGGCGTGGTGGCAGGTGCCTGTAATCCCAGCTACTTGGGAAGCTGAAGCAGGAGAATCGCAGGAACCCTGGAGGCAGAGGTTTCAGTGAGCTGAGATCGCACCACCGCACTCCAGCCTGGCAACAGAGCTAGACTCCGTCTCAGAAAACAAACAAACAAACAAACAACAACAACAAAAAACCAAAACAGATGCTGTAAAGGTTGTGGAGAAATAGGAATGCTTTAACACTGTTGGTAGGAATGTAAATTAGTTCAATCGCTGTGGAAGACAGTGTGGCAATTCCTCAGATATTTAGCACCGGAAATACCATTTGACCCAGCAATCCTATTACTGGGTATATGCCCAGAGGAATATAAATCATTCTATTATAAATATACATGAACACGTTTGTTCATTGCAGCACTATCCACAACAGCAAAGACATGGAATCTACCCAAATGCCCATCAATGATAACTGGATAAAGAAAATGTGGTACATATACACCATGGAATACTATGCAGCCATAAAAAGGAACAAGATCATGTCCATTGCAGAGACATGGATGAATCTGGAAGCCCTTATCTTCAGCCAACCAACGCAGGAACAGAAAACCAAACACCGCAAGTTCTCACTTATAAGTGGGAGCTGAACAATGAGAACACATGGACACAGGGAGGGGAACAACACATACTGGGGCCTGTCAGGGGAGGCTGGGGGTGAGGTGAGCATTAGAGAAAATGCTGTGCTTAATACCTAGGTGATGGGTTGATAGGTGCAACAAACCACCATGGCACAGGTTTACCTATGTAAAAAACCTGCACATCCTGCACGTGTACTCTGGAACTTAAAATAAAAAAAAATAAAATAACTACAAAAAATCACTATCAACATAAAAAAAAGAATGGTAGGGTTTTTAACATGAAAAAATATGTACATATAATATAAAGTATAATATGCTTTATATATTTAATCATATAATTTAATTATGTATAATTATCATTACACATAATATGACATAATATGCATGCTATATAATATGTAAATATAATATTTATGCATAATGTAAAAGATAATGTGCAATTTTCTCCTTTAGGTTCTTCATATATAAACATGTATTTATATATACACAGATATATAGATTTATAAATGCAGCAGCCAATATCATAGTGAAAAGTGATCCATTAGAAATGCCTAATTAACAAAGTAAAAAGACAAACGTACCCATTATTTGACATTATCCCAGAGCTTGTGGCTAATGAAGCAAGAGAGCAATCAGAAATGAGGAATCCAAATATTAGGAAGTAGACAAAATTTGTATTATTTGTGGATGATATGGCATATGTATAGAAAATAGGCCCAGGACCAGATTCACAGCCAAATTCCACCAGAGGTACAAGGAGGAGCTGGTACCATTCCTTCTGAAATTATTCCAATCAATAGAAAAAGAGGGAATCCTCCGTAACTCATTTTATGAGGCCCACATCATCCTGACACCAAAGCTTGGCAGAGACACCACCAAAAAAGAGAATTTTAAACCAATATCCCTGATGAACATTGATGCGAAAATCCTCAATAAAATACTGGCAAACTGAATCCAGCAGCACATCAAAAAGCTTATCCACCATGATCAAGTGGGCTTCATCCCTGGGATGCAAGCCTGGTTCAACATACACAAATCAATAAAGGTAATCCAGCATATAAACAGAACCAAAGACAAAACCACATGATTATCTCAATAGATGCAGAAAAGGCCTTTGACAAAATTAAACAACACTTCACGCTAAAAACTCTCAATAAATTAGGTATTGATGGGACGTATCTCAAAACAATAAGAGCTATTTATGACAAACCCACAGCCAATATCATACTGAATGGACAAAAACTGGAAGCATTCTCTTTGAAAACTGGCACAAGACAGGGATGCCCTCTCTCACCACTCCTATTCAACATAATGTTGGAAGTTCTGGTCAGGGCAATCAGGCAGGAGAAAGAAATAAAGGGTATTCAATTAGGAAAAGAGGAAGTCAAATTGTCCCTGTTTGCAGATGACATGATTATATATTTAGAAAACCCCATCGTCTCAGCCCAAAATCTCCTTAAGCTGATAAGCAACTTCAGCAAAGTCTCAGGATACAAAATCAATGTGCAAAAATCACAAGCATTCCTATACACCAAAAACAGACAAACAGGGAGCCAAATCATGAGTGAACTCCCATTCACAATTGCTTCAAAGGGAATAAAATACGCAGGAATCCAACTGACAAGGGATGTGAAGGACCTCTTCAAGGAGAACTACAAAATACTCAATGAAATAAAAGAGGATACAAACAAATCAAAGAACATTCCATAATCATGGATACGAAGAATCAATATCGTGAAAATGGCCATACTACCCAAGGTAATTTATAGATTCAGTGCTATTCCCATCAAGCTACCAATGACTTTTTTCACAGAATTGGAAAAAACTACTTTAAAGTTCATATGGAACCAAAAAAGAGCCTACATAGCCAAGACAATCCTAAGCCAAAAGAACAAAGCTGGAGGCATCGTGCTACCTGACTTCAAACTATACTACAAGGCTACAGTAACCAAAACAGCATGGTACTGGTACCAAAACAGAGATATAGACCAATGGAACAGAACAGAGCCTTCAGAAATAATACCACACATCTACAACCATCTGGTCTTTGACAAACGTGACAAAAACAAGAAATGGGGAAAGGATTCCCTTTTTAATAAATGGTACTGGGAAAACTGGCTAGCCATATGTAGAAAGCTGAAACTGGATCCCTTCCTTACACCTTATACTAAAATTAATTCAAGGTGGATTAAAGACTTAAATGTTAGACCTAAAACCATAAAAACCCTAGAAGAAAACCTAGGCAATACCATTCAGGACATAGGCATGGGCAAGGACTTCATGTCTAAAACACCAAAAGCAATGGCAACAAAAGCCAAAATTGACAAATGAGATCTAATTAAACTAAAGAGCTTCTGCACAGCAAAAGGAACTACCATCAGAGTGAACAGGCAACCTACAGAATGGGAGAAAATTTTTGCAATCTACCCATCTGACAGAGGACTAATATCCAGAATCTACAAAGAACTTAAACAAATTTACAAGAAAAAAATCAAACCACCCATCAAAAAGTGGGTGAAGGATATGAACAGACACTTCTCAAAAGAAGACACTTATGCAGCCAACAGACACATGAAAAAATGCACATCATCACTGGCCATGAGAGAAATGTAAATCAAAACCACAATGAGATACCATCTCACACCAGTTAGAATGGCCATCATTAAAAAGTCAGGAAACAACAGGTGCTGGAGAGGATGTGGAGAAATAGGAACACTTTTACACTGTTGGTGGGACTGTAAACTGGTTCAACCATTGTGGAAGACAGTGTGGCAATTCCTCAAGGATCTAGAACTAGAAACACCATTTGACCCAGCCATCCCATTACTGGGTATATACCCAAAGGATTATAAATCATGCTGCTATAAAGACACATGCACACTTATGCTTATTGCGGCACTATTCACAATAGCAAAGACTTAGAACCAACGCAAATGTCCGTC
This sequence comes from Hylobates moloch, assembly GCF_009828535.3. Lineage (NCBI taxonomy): Eukaryota > Metazoa > Chordata > Mammalia > Primates > Hylobatidae > Hylobates > Hylobates moloch. Next base: position 119,164,537 of record NW_026652276.1, read on the forward strand.
AATGATAGACTGGATTAAGAAAATGTGGCACATATGCACCATGGAATACTATGCAGCCATAAAAAAGGATGAGTTCATGTCCTTTGTAGGGACATGGCTGAAGCTGGAAACCATCATTCTGAGTAAACTATTGCAAGGACAGAAAATCAAACACTGCATGTTCTCACTCATAGGTGGGAATTGAACAATGAGAACACTTGGACACAGGAAGGGGAACATCACACACTGAGGCCTGTTGTGGGGTAGTGGAGGGGGGAGGGATAGCATTAGGAGATATACCTAATGTAAATGATGAGTTAATGGGTGCAGCACACCATCATGGCACGTGTATACATATGTAACAAACCTGCATGTCATGCACATGTACCCTAGAACCTAAAGTATAATAATAATAAAAAAATAAAATAGGATAACATTAGTGCAAAAACTATTTGAACCAATAAGAGATTTTAGCAAATTGGACAGACATGAGGAACTTTCTTAAATATTAACAAATAAACAGCTGGAAAAATATTTTTAGAAGATCTGATTGACAGGGCAACATAAGAAAAAATGAAAACTATTATAATAAATATATGAAAACAAAACAAGAACACTTTAGACCTTTCCTACTGGGCAGAAGAGAAATGCTTAAGTAAACGGACAAGCCTGATTAGGGCAGTGCCCCTCACTGGGCAGAGGGAGTATGATGCAAAAAAGAAATCAGATATCTGTTCCCCAGAATCTGATTTGCTATAAGGAGAAGCTGAAAGTCTCAGCCTTGATCTTCTACCTCCTCCTATACTGGGAAACACAGTCTGGTCTGTGGAAGCTTAGGCCTCAGGGCTAGAACTCCAACCATTAAGAACTTTCTCAACTATGTAGTCTTCCTGAGTTTATGCAGGAGGGAAGAGGAAGCCCAGTTTAGGACTCATGCTCTATGCCACATTCTCTAGTCTATCTGTTATTACTGCAGTGTTGCAATCATTGCTTTGCCATTTAATAAAGTGAGCAGTTGTTTTTCATGTAGGGAAAATGTGGTACTCAATTCTTGGGTTCAAACATCTGTGATTACCCTCCCAAACTCATAACTGCATTTTTTTTTGAGTTCACTTCTTCTTAAAAGGCAAAATGAAGGTAACGATCTATAGAAAAATAGCCCAGGTCTGATGTCAAAAGGGGCAAAAAGAGTTTGTTGCCTATTTTTAAACTCTTCAGCAGATTTTTCTCTTTTTAAAACTCTGTTGTTGTTTTTTTTATGTAGAATGTATTCAAGTATTAATTTTTTAACCCATGTTTATATTAACTTGCTATGTGCTCAGTACTATGTTAAGTGTGTGGGTAAAATGATGAATATATATGTGTATGTATATATGTATTTGTGTTGTCTTGTATGTATGCACACACATGTATATCCCAATTAAGAAAAGTACTTATATAAAGAAAAAAGATTCTAAAAGAACACATGACAATTCTGGGAGGTAGTATTACAGGTGGTTTTAAGATGTTTTTTTTCAAATGCTTATAAAGAGCATGGATTATTATTTATTATCTAGAAAAATATTTTGGGGAATTTTTAAAGCTATAGAGATTTAAATTGCTGAATTGCAGTCTCTATTGTTCGCTTCATGCATGAATTCCACATTAAATGGGAACTCGATTTCTAAAAACCCCTGTCAGACCTTGATTTAACACTACTGCCAACTGGTGGTGGGTTACTATAATTGCAGGTTTAGTTATTTTATGCCATGACTAGAGTCTAGGTAAATTTGATTCCTGAATTTTTCTCTTCTGTGACATGTCATGGTCAGAAGCACATGTCATCCTATTAGATATCTTATTTATTTAATGGAGGAGAGCTGTGTTTGAGCTCTGATGAGCAGCCTGGTCTTCAAAATACCCAATCATACACTTGTAATGGGGTTTCCCTAAAAGGATGCATTAAAAATGGTTTGGAGACAAGGAAACACATTATAAAATTAACAGACTAGCCTTGGCAAGAAATAATGAGCCCTGGCAAGAATAAAGCCTTGCCTAAATTAACCAGTGATCTTTCTTTCCCTTGCCTCTGGATAGTTCTCCAAAGCAAGGCAATTTGTTTCTTTCCATCCTGGGTCCTTTATAGGCTAGGGTCTAAATATTGACCTCTCAGTTTTCTATACATATTACCATTTTTACACCCAGCTGATCTCTGGATGATTACATTTTTTCCCAGAATATCTTTATTAAGCCTCTCTTATGTAAAAAATAAAATCTCTAGAGGTGATTTTTGATTCTTAAGCCTCATAAAGCCAAAACCAAACAAAATCGATACCAACTCCTCTTAGACTACACATTGTAATTTTTCCACCCTGGATGAAATTGGTGTTCCTAACAAAATTTCCTTAAATAGTTTGATCATTCCTGCACACTTCCTCTTTCCCATCACCCCCATCACCAAGTTCCACCTCAGGGATGCCTAGTCCGTGTTTTAGAATTCTAACTTACCTTTGAAAATTTCACCAGAAGGAAAGAATTTAATGTTTCCAATTAATCAATAACATAGACTGAAGATGAAGATGGGGGATCACTAAATAAACAAGTGAGGAAAAATTAAACACAAACATTGAGTTTTCTCAAAGCTAGGTGCATGTTTTCTTACATGTTTATACACCTAATATTGGAATGCAGAGCATGATCTATATGTGATTAATATGTATGTTTTGATCATGCAATACCTTCCAATATCAGAAAGGTTAAATGTGAGAAATTAGTCTGTATTATTTCCCCAACATGAATGTTTACAAATATTATTACATCTCTGATAGTTTTACAATCAATGGCATCCTGGAATGAAGAAAATGGAGTATGCTTCCTTCATGATAAGCCTTGTCTTGATGATGAATGTGAATGATTGAATGTTTGGCAGAGCATTTTGAGCACTTCAGTAATGCAGAATGACCACTCTGCTTTGGATCGTTTGCAAAATTCAGCCACAAAGCAAAGCCATGTCTGGAGCCAATGGGAGGTCTATATTTACATTTTAGGACGAGACTTGCTTCCTTTAAGCCCTAAAATACTGCTGAAGATTGAGAGAAAAGAGGAACACTTCTAACTGGAAGGGGTTTGTTTTGCTTTTCTCATTTAAAAACACAAATTTAGTTAAAATTTTAAAATAAACTATTTAACAAGATAAAGATGAAGTTTCCTATAACTACAAACACAAATTAAAATAAAATTCTGGGTTTTTGCTAGAGATGAGATTGGGTGTGGATGAGATGGGATTTTTAAGGAGACTTTTGTATGTATCTATTATTACTTTTGTCTTGGAAATGAATACATTGAAGAAGTTGTTAACAATTAGCTACTGCCAAAAAGAATTGTATTGGCTCTTGTGCAGGCTGACGTGCTTCTCATTCACTAAAGTGGGAGCAGGATGGAGAATGCTGAGCTCTCCACAGAAGTTGGAGGTGTTTGGAAAGTTCCTCCAGAACACCAGCTGCCTACATGACAGTCACATTCAGTAGGAGAACACGGGCACGTGTGCTATGCTTCAGGATAGATATTCTCCTGGATTTGAATTGTAATGAGATTAATTCAGAAAAACAGCAAGACCGGAAATATATGTTGATTTTGATACTAACTGTGGCAGTTAAACCACAATTATCTTTGCACAATAGTGTTCAGTGCTTACGTAGTTAAATAAGTGAAATTTTTAAATACATGGATTTTCTCCCCATTTTAAAAAGGAGCATGTCAGGAAATATTACAATCTATGACAGAAAGGACAAAATGAGGAAGCTGACGTTTAGCTGAAAATAGGAAACTAATTCTAAGAACTGCCAGCTTGAAACCCAAATCCTGATTCCCTCCACTAGATAATGACGCAAGGAGTTCCTCTGTATTCACAGCAGCTCAGATAACTTAGCTGTTTTGTAAGAATCCCCAGGAGTTGGAAACCTTAGTTCCAAACAGAAAATATTTGGTACTTACCACCCACTTAAGCAAATAATGAGAATCACTGCCCCTCCCTCAGTTTCCAAGTAACTCAGAGCTCCCTCTACCAAGGACAGCAGGGACATGGAACCTTAGCAGCCAAGTGCTCGCTTTGCTTAGATCTGAAGACCCAGTTCTGGGAATTTTCGCTTGTAAATATAGAAGATAGTATGGTACAGTGGAAAGAGCTCTGATTGTGGAATCACAGACTTTGCTAGGAGTTTTGTGTCTACCATTTCTGTATTGTCCTTGGACCAATAAGTCCCTTGCTTTCTGGAAGTGTGGCAAGGGGACCAATATTAGCTGTATAGCTCCTAAGATTGTTATAAGAATCAAAATAAGACAATGATAGAAAAAGTGCTATGGGCATTATGACATTCATGACATGATCATTATTATTAAGGAATTTGAGTTTAGAGTTTATTTAGGGTACTCCAATTTTTAAACTATGAATATCCTCTTTGTATAAAATCAGGCCATTTTCTGGTATTTTCCTATTTCTAATTTTCTGTCAAATCTTCCAATATAGGTGAATGAGAGAACAGATATATTTCAAGCTAACTGGAGTAAACCTATATGTTATCTAATATTACTCTCCTTACCATGTATGCAAATTAGCCATTAGGTTAAACCATATTAAATTGCTAATTCTGGAGGTAAAAATAATTCAGTATTGGCTATTACAAATTTTTCAACCTAATACTACCATTCTCATCATATAAATGAATCAGATGGGATGTACAGAGCTAAGAAGATAAGATAAGAGATAAGAAGATCAGCCCAAATTTGATTCTTTCCAAAATGAAACAGAGGACGGCGGAACAGAAATTTGATCTCAGGGCCCCTCTGCATCTAAAGCCTCTGCACCATATTGACAGCAATTGAAAGTCAGCTTAGTAAATTTTCTGTGTTGCCTGGGATGTAATTTTACTGGGCTTGAGATGAATCAGCACAGCCTGAAACTCTTACCTCCCCACTCATCCTGGGCTTCATTTTGCTTTTATCAGGGATTCCCCATACTTTCCGTCACCAGCACTGGGCCACTCCAGTCTGCACCTTTCTGGCTCGGAACACAGCCTGAGAAGGTATCTTCGCTGTATTAGTTCCACAAGTGTCATTCTAGTCATCAAGCATCTGCTCATATTTTTGACCTTGATTATATGTCCTTTTCATCTTAAGCACATTCTTTGAGAATTCAAACCCAAGCTACGTGTTTGAGCATTATCCAAACCTCTGAGCACACTTTCTTTTGAGAGCCTTGGACCTTGGAATGCTACCTCTTTTCTGTTTGTGTTTTTTTGCTTGCTTTGACACTGATAAGACTGTGCCTAGAAATCTGAGTTTTAGAGAGATATTCTTTGTTTGTAAAGGAGTGCATCAGCTTATATTTTTTGAGAGATTACTATTTGCAGGCACTATGCTAAGTGCTTTACATGTGCTCTGTATTTTAATTCTCATACTAACACTCTGAGATAGGTATTGTCACGAACCCACTTGACAGATAAAGAAAATGAAGCATGTGGAAGTGAAGGGTCTTGCTCAAGAGTGTGTGGTTAGGAGGCACTGGTGCTGGGATTCTCATCCAGGCTGTTGGACTTCAGATCCTGAGCTCTGTCACAATATTCTATTGTCTCCTTGGTGTTGGATCCTGAATTATTTCTTCACTTATCTAAATATTTAATGCCAAATATTTATATGTAAATGTGCACACTTGTGATTCAATATCCAGCTTAAACATGATTTTAAATCCAAGTAGCCATAAATATATTCATATTTTGTATCAAGTAAACAAATCTTTTGACAATTAAATAACATCTTTTTACTTTTAAGCAGATGTTTGGGTCCCTGTGGAAGTAGTCCCTAGCTAACATGAGATGCTGTGATGCATGAGCCAAAGTGACAAGCATCTAAGCCCCTTATTCTAGCAATTTCTGCTGTTTTGTACGGGATTATGGAAAGACATGAGAGGCCATTTCATGCCCTGGAGCATTACTGCTGAGCCCCAGGATGTCATAGGACCCTGACAATAGGTGGTGTAGGATCATGCTCATGTTTAAGTGTTGAGGAAATTCTCTGCTTGTTAATTTATCAAAACAACATTTAGGAAAATCTTGCCTTTTAGCTTTGGGGAAACCCTGACCTTTTTCCTAGATTTTGTTTTGCTTTGTTTTATGGTGCTTAAACTAATGAAGAATGATGAATGTGCATTACTTATTTTTCTAAATTATTAACAGTTCCTTGAAGTACAGGCAAAATAATGCAGGGAATGTATTTATGGCAGATAGCATGATATAGTGGAATGAACGAGAGAGGCAGAAACTGAGAGACTGGCTTAAATGTTGGCTCAACTACCTACCAGCTACATAAGAGTGGGAAAGCAAATTAAGCTTTCTGAATCTCAGTTTGTTTTTTCCTTCATTCGTTCATCTTATAAGTTTCTACCAAGTGTCAGGTGCAGACTTAGGTCCTGAGTAAGACACTGCAATGGTGTCTTTTTTCTTCTATAAAACAGCAATAACACTACTTTGAGTTCAAAAATGTTTGTTATAAAATGCAATTTTCAGGCATGTGTGAGCATCTTCATATTAAGAAGATTAAAGTATGATTCACTTTATGCTTTTTACAAATTTTACAATTTTAAAAATCATACTTAAAAATTGTGGTAACATACACATAACATAAAATGCAGTGGCTCACGCCTATAATCCTAGCACTTTGGGAGGGTGAGGCAGGTGGATCACCTGAGGTCAGAAGTTCGAGACCAACCTGGCCAACATGGCAAAACCCTGTCTCTACTAAAAATACAAAAATTAGCCGCGCGTGGAGGTGGGCACCTGTAATTTCAGCTACTTGGGAGGCTGAGGCAGGAGAATCGCTTGAAACCAGAAGGCAGAGGTTGCAGTGAGCCGAGATCATGCCATTGCACTCCAGCCTGGGCTACAGAGCGAGACTCCATCTCAAAAACAAACAAACAAACAAAGTACCATTTAAATCATTTTTAAAAAGTCAGTACATTATTTTATTCAAAATATTTTGCAACCATTGCCATCATCTAGCTTCAGAATTTGTATGATCCCAAGTGAAAATCTGTATCCCATTAATCTCATCCCCAACTCCTAGCAGCCACAAATCTGCTTTTTGTCTCTATGAATTTGCCTATTCTGGATATTTAATATAAATGGAATAATACAATATGTGATCTTTTGTGTCTTGGTTCATTCACTTAGCATAATGGTTTTGTAGCATGTTGTAATAGTGCATCATTTATTTTATAGTTGAATAATATTCCATTGACTGAATACACCGCATTTTATCTATTTATCTGTTGATAGACATTTAGGTTGTTGCCACTATGAACATTTGTGTATATGTTTTTGCTTACACATCTAGTTTGAATTCTTGTGGGTATACACTTAGGAGTGGAATTGCTAGGTCATATGGTAATTCTATGTTTAAATTGTTGATGAAAAGTCAATTATTTTCCACAGCAGCTATACTATTTCACATTCCTGCCAACAGCATGTAAGGGTTCCACTTTCTCCACATCCTCACCCATGCATGTTATTTTCCATTTTTAAAATTTTGGTTATTCTAGTGGGTATGAAGTGATATCTCATTGTTGTTTTGATTTGAATTTACTTAATGACTAATGATGTTGAGCATCATTTCATGTGTTCATTGGCCATTTGTATATCGTCTTTGGAAGAATGTCCATTCAAGTCCTTTTCACATTTAAAAATTGGTTTGCTTTTCTTTATTGAGTTTTAAAAGCTCTTTATATATTCTGGGTGTTAGACCCATATCAAGTGTATGATTTGGAAATATTTTCTCCCATTCTCTGAGTTGTTTTCTCACTCTCTTGATTATGTCTTTTGATGGACAAAGTTTTTTATTTTGACTAACTCCAATGTATCGATTTATTTGTTTTATGTCACCTGTGCTTTTTGTGTCATGTCTAAGAAACCTTTGCCAAATCCAAGGCCCTGAAGAGTCACTCACATGTTTTCTTCTAAGAGTTTTAATGTTTTGATTCTTACATTTAGGTTGTTGATCCATTTTGAGTTAATATTTGTGTATTTTATGAGGTAAGTGTCCAATTTTATTCTTTTATGTATGAATATCCAGTTGTCCCAGCACCATTTATTGAAGAGACTCTTCTTTACTAAATGAATAATGTTGGCACTGCATTGTACAACCAATTGACCATGAATGGTTTTATTTCTGGGATCTCAGTTCTATTTCATTGATCTATATGACTATCCTTATGCCAGTATCACATGCCAGTATCACAGCTTTGAAAATGAAAAGTTGGGCTGGGCACGGTGGCTCAGGCATGTAATCCCAGCACTTTGGGAGGCTGAGGCGGATGGATTACCTGAGGTCAAGAGTTCGAGATCAGCCTGGCCAACATAGTGAAACCCCATCTCTACTAAAAAATACAAAAAATTAGCTGTGCGTGGTGGCAGGCACCTGTAATCCCAGCTACTCAGGAAGCTGAGGCAGGAGAATAGCTTGAACCTGGGAGGCAGAGGTTGCAGTGAGCTGAGATTGCACCATTGCACTTCAGCCTGGGCAACAAGAGTGAAACTCTGTCTCAAAAAAAAAAAAAAAAAAAAAAAGAACAACAACAAAAAAAGAAAATGAAAAGTGTGAGCATTTCAACTCTGTTCTTTCACTTCAGATTGGTTTGGCTATTCAAGGTCCCTTGTAATTTCATGTGGGTTTCAGGATTGACTTTTCATTTTCTACAAAAAAGATTGATGAAATTTTGATAGGAATTGAGTCTATAGATCATCTTGGGGAGTATTTTCATTTTAATGGTATTAAATCTCTCAATCCGTGAACATAGTGAACATAGTATGTCTTTCTATTTATTTATGTCTCTTTTTTTAAATTAAGGTTTCATAGTTTTTCAGCATGGAAATATTGGCTCTTCTTGGTTAAATTTATTTCTCTGTATTTTATTCTTTTGAATGGTATTGTAAATGAAATTTTTAAAACAATGTTCAGATTGTTTATTGCTCATGTATAGATTTGCAACTGATTTTTGCGTATTGGTGTCATATCCTACAACCTTGCTGAACACATTTATTAATTCTGTTTTTTTAGTGTGCTCTGTAGCATATTATATAAGATCATGTCATCTGGGAATAAATATAGTTCTACTTCTTCTTTTCCAGTCGAAAAGCCTTTTATTTCCTTTGCCTGACCAATTTCTCTGGCTGGAACCTCCAGTACAATGTGGAATAGAAGCAGTGAGAATGAATATCTTTGTCTTATTCCTGATCTTAGGGGAAAACAATCAGTCATTTTCTATTAAATTAGCTGTGGATGTTTCATAGATGTCTTTTATTAGACTCAGGAAATTTCCATTTTTTTCATAGCTTTTTGAGTGTTTTTATCATAAAGGGGGTTAGATTTTTGTCAAATGTCTTTTCTGCATTAATTTAGAGGATCATATGGTTTTATCATTTATTCTGTTGATATGTTATATTACATTAATTAATTTTCAGATATTAAACCAACTTTGAATTCCTGGAACAAGTTCTACTTGGTATGCATACACATGGTATACAGTTTTTGTTACATGTTGCTGGATTTGGCTTGCTAGTATTTTGTTGAAGGTTTTTATATCTCTATTAATATGATATATTGATTTGTTTTCTTGTGATATCTTTGGTATCAATAGGAAGTTAAGAATTTATAAGTGGCAAGGAGTAGGGGCAGATTGGAAGTATTCCAAGTCTCCTAACTAACTGGGGAAAATGTTTCAAGTCACACAACAGTGCAAAAAGAGCAAGAAAGAGTATACTATGTTTTCTATTTATCTTTGACACTTACATTTAGGGCTTCCTTAATCTATTTTATCCCATTTGTAAGATTACTTATTTAATTGGCTAAAGAGACAGGAACAAAGCTTTATAGCCATGAGAGAACCGCTGTAATCTTTGTATCATGGGTGGAATGTGCCTTTGAATAGACTTGATTTCTCTTACCTCTTTGTTTCTCTATATTTAAGGGATGAGCTATGAAAAGCCTATTAAAAATAACATGAGCCTGTCTCATTATGTTTGGCTGAAGTTAGATTCCAGTAAATGTTTGTGGATTCCTTTTCTAATCACTACATTAACTGGAATTAATAACTGAGAAACAAAATGCTAATACTCCTAATATTTTTTAAAATTGTGAGTGTTTGACATTATTCATTTAATCTCCTCCCAGCAACTTGTGTTTATGCACACACACACATACACACTCCCCCCCCATACAGGTATGAATATGTGTGTATATGCATCTCTGTGTGTATATGGTTAAACATGACTCTACTTTTGAACATTCAGTGAAAATTAAGAAATAATTCATACAGATGATATAGGATGGCTTAAGCCTAAAGCTATCATTCTGGGTTAAAAGTAAATAGTACATGCAAATGAATTTCCCATCATAAGTTGCTTATTTTCAATTTTCACAGCAGCTCTGACATAGGTTTGAGGGCTGACATTTCATCCTTGGCTGTGCGAAGTTTCCAACTCATGACAGTTTGTTGCTGGGAGTCCAGAGCAGAAATGGAGGAAAGGTGCTTCCACTGCTTCTTCCCAGAGAGGGAGGGGCTGGGAGCTCCTTACCACAGGCTGACCTCTGTCCCCTCCCTTGTTGAGCTGGTGGTTGCCCAGTCCCTGCAAGTGTTACCTCACTTCCTCTCTTTGGAGGTCCTCCTCTACCTCTTCCCTAATTCATCTCCATGACGTGTCTCAAACTTTTCTGCATGAAGTTGTAACTAATTCACTTCACTAACTCGGGTCACTCCTTTGGGCTCCTCTATTTTGAGATAGGTCAGATGCCATTTACAGAAGGTACTCCATCTCCAGCATGTAATGAAGTAAAGAGACAGGCATAGGTGGTGCTTAGTCCCCCCACTGGGGTAAGAAAATGGAGGCTGGAGGAACCCACAGGGCAAGGATGCTGTCAGGGCAGGGGAGGCTGGGCACAAGTGTCCAAGAGCACAGCAATCTCAATCTTGTTCAGGGAAAGTTGTCAGCTGTGGGAGTGGAAGTGGGGTAGGCAGGCAGTGATGGGATCCCAGTGGTAGATGGAGTGTAGACCCTGAGCATATTGGCTAAATATTGCCAAGCAGTATGGAACCACTTGAAAAAATGGTTCTTGGAGCCTTGCCACCTGGTAGGGTGTTCAGAAGCTGGACTTCAATATTGAGAGCAAGGCATTTGGAGGACAAAATGGAGACAGAAAAGGGCACTTAAAGTCCTTTCCATAGACTAGGGCATGCACAGGACAGGGAGAGTTGGTGATTGGGGCACAGAATAAGAGCTCCCTGGTTAGCCACGTAATAAGAGTGATGATATTAGGTTCTGCCTGTTGAATAGAGGGAAGGGGGTGGTTGCAAAAGTTTAAGTAATTGCAACCTCAGTCAAAACTGATTCAGGAACTAACTGTGGGAGAGGGAGTGAGCATGTGGGTATGAGTGATCCTTTAACTGAATTGTAAGAAAGTAGTGGGAGAGATCCAGGGTGAGGAGGTTACAGTGCCATGCCAGGAAAGGAGACCTGCTGATTGGGCCACTCAGTAGTTAGGTGAATAAGCCAGGTCAAGGGCTTACAATTTTTCAGGATGGAGAGGATCAATTTTGTAAGGGCATCTTGAAGTGATCACATTCTCAGAAACAAACCCATGATAGGCAAACTCACATGATGCCAAACTATAACCCAAAAACAATCCTTTTGTGAATTTACCATAAGAATCATTTCTTTCTAGCAATATTGATATATGTGACCCAGGGTACCACATCCAAATCAGTAACTATTAGGATATGATTGGAGCACAGGATGGTGAAAACTCCCAGAACACTTCTAGGTACTATTCAGGTCTCTTTAATGCCAATGTGGGCCCAGTCCCAAATTTGACAAGTACCACTCATGGCTTTCCTCTCCTCCCTTTTCTAATTCAGATTCTTTCTACCACCACCCTCTTCTCAGGTCTGTCTCTATCATTGATGGCACTACTGTTTCTTCATTTGATTTATGTGTGGTCTTATTCTCTCTTGTTTTGATTTAGGAGATACTGCTTTTCTAAAGACCTCCACAGAGTGCCATCTTCTGCATTGCTTAAGAATTCTGGTAACTGAACTTAGAAGCTCATCTTAGGTGTAAGAACAAACTCTTTTAACTTCTATCTATGGGCCAAACAGGCAAAATGAGACAGCCTGTGTCCTTCCAACACTTTAGATCCTTAGTCATTCTGATGAATGAGTGGATGGAGAGATGGACGAAGAGCTCAAAAACTCAGAAACAACCAGAGGTGTGATATCTACTAGTCTTTTTGTCTTTCATGAAATCTCACCTTCTCATCATTTTCCTTATCTGTTTGATTATCACAATTGAGCACTTATTCCTCAGCACTATTGCTTATTATGCCTCTTAGTGTTTCCATTCCAGAGACGCACAGCCTCTTCCTGATCTGGGAATGTACCACCACTTGGTGCTGAATAGTGACCCCCAAAGTGCTCAAGGACCCTCCCCAGGAAGGCAGAACACATGCTTAAACCTGGGACTCTTGAGAAAATGCACATTCTGATTCTGTAGGTCTGAGGTGGGGTGCGAGGATCTGCATTTCTACCAAGCTTCCAGGTGGCACAGGTGCCACTTGTTCCTGGACCTTGAGTAACAAGGCCCAAGTGGTAAAATCAAAGGCTTAGAGCTTAACTCTCCTGAGTTGGAATCCCATTTTCCTCCATTATCAGCTTCATGACCTTGGACAAATTCCTCAAACTCTCTGAGCCTCAGTTTTGTTTCTGAGCATGGGGTTGCCACTTGGTTCCCAGGTTCTTGTGAGGATGGAGGTCATGTATCTTCAGTGCCTCTGCCAGTGTGTGCCACCTGCAGTCCTCACAAGGCCCTTCCCTTCAAGCCCCATCTGAGTCCCTCCTCCACCCAATGTCTGGCTTCTCTATCTGGAGTATCCCAGAAGGACAAGATACAGCTGTTCCCAGGGCCTTTTCTAAGGCATTCAGTCTGCTCTGGGGCCAAGTAGCCCTGTGGTGTGGTTGCAGCCCCTGTTTCCACCAGGAGTCACCCTTCCTCTGGATTGCAGCTCCCAACCCCTGGGATCTTCCTGAGCTTTGGAGTTCTGGGCATATCTAGCTTAGACTTTCACCTTCTACTGGCACTGTGGAAAGGTGCTCATTTTTTTTTTTTTTTTTTTTGAGACGAAGTTTCGCTCTTGTTGCCCAGGCTAGAGTGCGATGGTGTGATCTCGGCTCAGCTCAACCTCTACCTCCTGGGTTCAAGCGATTATCCTGTCTCAACCTCCTGAATAGCTGGAATTACAGGCATACACCACCACGCCCTGCTAATTTGGTATTTTTAGTAGAGATGGGGTTTCTCCATGTTGGTCAGGCTGCTCTTGAACTCCTGACCTCAGGTGATCCACCTGCCTCGGCCTCCCAAAGTGCTAGGATTACAGGCGTGAGCCACCCTGCCTGGCAGGTGCTCACCTTTATGTCATCAGCCAGGGAGAGCAGGTAAGTCAGTACCTTTCTCCCATCTCAGCACGGCTGCTAGCTGGAGAGGATGAACAAGGCTTGCTTCTAAATAAAATGAGGTTTACATTTGTTTGGGGAGCACGTTTCTCTCTTGTGGTGAACTGTCCCTCAGAAATTGGTTACTTGCCTGCATTTTCCCAAAGGCCTGGTGGCCTGATTTCAACCTGAGAAGTTGTTCCTCTTTGGCATTTAAAGACCACTTCAGTTTCCGTTGCCACGTGAGATGTGCAATCCCAGATTGCTGAGCAGGGCTTTGGCCACAGGCTTCCTGCCTGCAAAGGAGAGCCTGGCTTTTTACTTGAAAGAGAGCAGGAGACTCTTGTGTAGAGATCAAGGGGAAATCATTAAGTTGTCCATGATTACCAAAGGATATGTAAGAAATATGTTCTCTAAAGTGGAAATTGCTACCCTTGGGTAACAGGAAAAGGCTGACCATTACATTATAAGTAGGAAATGGGAGATAATGAAATCGATGCCAAGCACACAGTGCAACCTCGATAAGGGAGTTTGCATCACAGCCCTCCCAATTCATTTTCACAGATGGTTCTTCTCTCAGGCATTTAAACTTTGTCTCTAATATTAATCGGTGAAATGAAGAAAGAGATTTCCCCAGTTGTGGTTATTGTTATTGGAGACTAATACCAATAAAGTGGTAGTAAAATATCCCCACAATATCCTCTAACATTGGAAACAACCTCAAGGGATGAAAGCTGACTTGTGAATTCCCCCACCCTCTGAAATGCTGCTGGTTCTAAGGTCTTGTGGAAATCAGAGAGAAGTCATTTCATTTAAGTCTTAATGGACTTGAGCTTTAAACAGTCGGTGTACACAGCCTCAGCATGTCAGGAGAGCCCATAGGTAAAGTCTGTAAAAGAGATTTGGCACGCTGAATGATTCACCCAGTGTATTAGGTAGACAGCTGTAATGCAGGCTCCCTCCATATATGACTCTACTCACAGAAGGTCTTGATCCTCAGTGATTGTTATTATAGAATTGTAATGTCAGCAAGTACCCAGAGACCACCTCCTCATATCACAGGTCCAGGCTGTTCCTTGGCCTAGCAAGGCACAGTCCACAAGTTAGGAGCCAAGCTGGGACAAAGACTCCCAACCTCCGTCCCGGAAGGAGTGCCATACAGACCCCCACAGCCCAGCCCTACCCGACCCACCCTCTGCTCTCATGGCAGTTGTAATGTGAGGCCACCAAGGTGCCCAATTCCCCTGGGGGTTGGGGAGGCCTTCACAGTCAGGTCTGTGGGACTGATGACTTCTGGAATCTTGCACCCATGGTCCACCATGCTGCTTGTGCTTGGAAATGGCTGTACTCTAACCTAATATACACCCAAGAAAATCAAAGGTATCCTCAAAGCATGATAAAAGAAATGCATGGTGTGAAGCTCCCAGTCAGCAACAAAACCCAAGGGCATGGAGCTCCGGTCTGGACTCCTCAGGACAGGCAGCCATGGAGACCACAGTGCTGGCTGGGCCAGATCCAGCCCTCGTGTCAGAAAAGGGAACGTTTGGGCCCCAGGAGAATGGCTTGTCCAGTATCACTGGGGACATCGATTGGCTGAGCCAGGCTAAGGACCCAGGGTTTCTGGGTGCTTGGCTGCCACACTCTCCCTATGGCGCCTTGAGGGGTACAGAGCACCCTGCTCTGGATCAGGGAAGGGCAACCGCCTAAGCTGCCCAGATGTGCTAGTTAAGGCACTCTGGGGCCAGTCAGAGTCACCTCCAGGGATCTTATGTAAAACAGCAATGTTTATTATGGGAAGGCACAGGTCTCTCTCTGAATCCACAGGAAGCTTTCAGCTTTTTTGCACTACCTCTGTCTCACACACACACATTTCTGTTGGTGTCTGACTCTTCCTCTATAGACCAGTGTTCTTTGTTCCTCACTGCTTATGGTAGAATATTCCATAAATCCACCCACCCAAAACTCTTTCTGTCTCAACTCCACAGGGATGCCGAGTTTGAAGGTGCTGGTCTCTGATGCTCACCTGCAGTTGCAGGTGGGGGCTGGCAGGCACACCTGGTCGAAAACTGGACAATGAGAGGCTGTTCCTGAGACTCCAGGAACCTGCACAGAGTTGTAAATGGACTTTGCAGACATGTCAATAGGTGTCACTACATCTAGGGATGTGTCCTTCCCCAATACCCAAGGCAGCCTCACCCAATCCAAGTATTTACCAATCCTATGTTTCTGTCCTCTCCCCTCCAATAACGGGCACAGGGCCCTAAAGGAGGGAATGGGGGACTCAGCCTCATGCTCATGCAGCCTTGCCTTTGCAGGCTCCGTCCTCACTCCAGGGTCAAGTGCACCCCTCAGGAGAGATTCGGGGAAGCAGCCTTCCCTGCACTAATGGCCATGATGCTCCCTCTGTCCAGTGGGAGCCTCCAGCAGGCCAGTGTTGGGGATGTGCGTATCAGGGAGGTGAAAGGTCTTCTTTTACAAACTGCATTCTTGCTTCAAAATAACCCAAGCTCCCCCTGGAACATCAGCGTTGAAGTTCATGGTCCCTGACAGCAGCCATGGGGAATAACAAGGCATGTGAATGGGGAGTCTGGGAGGCAGCCCATCTCTTCTGTGTATTGAAAGCCAATTTCCCAACTCTCCTTTCTGGCCCACAGTGCAGTGCTGCCTTTTCACGGGAATTTCTGAACTGCCCCCCACTGGTCTCTTGGCCTCCCAATTCCGTATTCTCTAATCCAGGCTCTGCTGTTGGCTCTACTGAGCTTTACAAAGGTAACTTTTTCCTTTCCTGTTTTAACTCTGCCAAGGCTCCCCGGGGCCGACGGGCTCAAGCCTAAGTTTGAAGCAGAGCTCTAAAGCCCTGTGCAGCCTGGTGCCTTTCTTCTCCAGCCCTCTGCAGACATGCTCCAATCCTGGGACCGCAGGGAGCACTCCAGGCAGTGCAGAGCAAGCTGGGGGGGCGTGGTGAGCCCACCTCCAGTGACAGACATGCTCTCTGAGGGCTTCCTGGGCCTTTCCCTCAGCAGCTCCAGCATGGGGACCTAGGCAGGGATGTTATGGGTCCTTGATCCTGTTTGATGCCATGACTCTGAGTGGTGAGAGGACATAGACCTATTGCAGTTCTAATTCTGATGGGTGAATTACCTAGATTTGGTCACACAGAACTTGGCTGCAGTTTTAGCAATTAAATGGTGCATCTCTGCATCTCTTTGTTACAACTGTTGTTACTTAGGCCCCAGGAAGTGCCAGGGTCCAAAACTGTAAGCAACAGTGTCTGAGGACTGCAAGGTCTGGAGGGACCAAGGAGCTCATAGAACCGTCACTGATTGAATTCTTGTCAATACCTGACTCTGTGCTAGGCCATTTATAGATTATCTCAGAGGGACAGATGGAAAAACTGGCAAAGATAAGGTGAGTTTAATGACTGTTAATATCCAGAAAAGGACAGGCCTCAAGGGAAAAAGATATGGGGGAGAGAGACCTGCTCAGAAGAGCGCAGCAGAACTCAGGCACACGCCGCACTTGTCTCCACCTCAATCTTTGCTGAAATGAATCTCTCCTGGAAAGCATCATGCCACAGTCAATAGGATTCACGTGTCCAGGGCTTGCTATGAGCAGAGTCCCTGTGCTTTCTGGAAAGCACCGCCACACTGCTCTGGGGGCACCTGTGTCCCTAGCTTCTCACCAAGGAGGCGGATGAATGAGGTCTGGATAAATCCCTGGTGCCTCCAGGTCTGGTATGGGAGCAGTTCTGTCAGAGTTCTCAGCCACATCGCCCCATCTCTGAGGCTCCCCTTTGTGCTAAGAAGGGTATGGGGACCCCAGAGAGTGTAGCAGCAGCTGCTCCTACCCAGGCACCTGGGGGCAGCTGGTTGACCAGAGAGAGCTTCCTTCCAGAGAGAGGCAGTGCCTGAGGCTCCCTGAAAAAACAGTCAAGTGCCTCAGCCCCTTAAGAAAATGCTCCTTCCAGAAACAAGAACTTTCTCTTTTCAACTCAATTTCAGTAGCTGAGCACCTGACAGTCTGTGCTTCACGTCCAACTTCTTCATCTTCCTTGTCCAGCCCGATGCAATCTCCCTTCCCAGGGGCTTATCAAGCCTCACTGGATTTGACAATGAATACTTGGCCTGGCCTCAGTTTCCCACAGAGGCCAGGAGACCAACTGCTTCTTCCCTTCATGCTGATGAGTTAATTAAAGTAGCTCGTCTTTATTTATTGGCAGCTATGAGCCAGGCAATGTGATAATTTCATCATTTTATGTACTAAACCTGGTGCTACCCTCTGCTTTACAGATGGGGAAACTGAGGCACATAGGAGGAGGTGATCTGCTGAGATTTTGCCCAAGATGCCTGGGATCCCAGGTTGTGCTTCAAACCTACACTCTTCAGGTCCTTTCTGGGAAATGGAAGGCAGCTTGTGTGAGGAGATCCATGGATGGGTTGTAGGGGGAGGAAAGAGAGCACAGTAGAGGACACAAGATGCAGCGTGTCCCTGAGTGGCCAGGAGAGGAGCTCAGCCCCTCCCACTGCCTGGGGTCAGCACCAAGGCCTGGTTTGTGTGAGGGACATAGTATAGAACAAAGAGGGCTGGGAGGGTGCAATTGCTGTGGTGTGTGGCGGTGGGTTGTGCTAAATTTGTTGAGACTGAAATGAAGAGGAGTGGGGAGTGAGGAGGCACAAAAATGTGCACATGTGGAAAGACCCAGAATAGCAGAAGGGCCTGTGCTTTCCAGCCAGGGAGGCGAAAACCCGTCCCACTGCCTGGAGCAGCCCTTGTTGGGAGGAAACGGAGGCAGCTGGTGAAGACCAGGCGCTCTCCAACCCTGGGCAGTTCCTCTCGTGTAGAAGCCAAGGTACGGATGTGGTTTCCAACTCTCTGGAGGCCCCAAAAGACATGTATCCTGGCCTCATGCACGCTTGATTGAGAGATAAGTGCTGGCCTGGAACCGAGGGGAGCAGGGTGCCCAGCACACGTCCCCACTGTTCCCCACTGCCCAGGCTGATGCCCAAGTTCCCCCTGCCTTGTGCACCCTGCTCCTGCGCTGCCCTTCCCCTAACCCACATCACGCTGCTGCCTCAACCTGGCTGTAGCCTCTGCCCAGGCCAAGCACTGTGGCTTATGTCTGTCCCATGACCACGGACAGGGTCCCTCTTGCTCTCCTTCCTACCTAGGCCACATATGTTCTCTGTGGATAGAGAAAAGACACAACATGAGAGCAGAAGTATTGGAAGGATGTGTGCCCCATGTGCCCACCTGCCTGCCTGCCCCATCTCCTGCCCCATCCCCTGTCCTGGCCTGCCTCCCACTCTTTCTGTAGCATCTTCCTGTTGCTTGCTCTTAGTTCTTGTTCCTGTGCCTTGGGTCAGGCCATCCACTCCCCTCTGCAGTATGCAGGGCTCCCATCTGCCCTACCCACCCTCCCGGCTGGGCTCTGCCTTAAGCCTCAGCTCCAGCCTTGTCTCATGGGCTGCTCAGGGCCAGCCCCACTCTGTCCCCTGCTGGGTACTCTGTCACATACTTCCTCATTTTATTGGCACCATCTCTTTATGCATCTGTTGTTTTTCACTGAATATATGGTGACCTCACAGACCGGGGCCATTTCTCCTTCATCTTTTCATCTCAGCACATCTCACAAGAGCCCTGTACGATAGAAACAGTGGCCCTCACAGGGCTGACCACCAGGGCTGGCAGTCCTCTTCCCAACAGGCTCTGGGAAGTGAGTGTCAGCTCCTGAGTGCACTCCTTGGTGGTCTTGGGATTGTCTGCCAACATCCCCCGGTGTATTGTAAGCAGGACTAAGAGCTTATGAAAGTGCTCTGCCACCTCTAACATGAGCTTCAGCCTACAGGGTATTGTTATCCACGCGGGACCTGTGGCAGGATGGCACATGGGCAGGCCTGGGTAGGAGGAGAGAAGAAAAGGGGAAGGAAAAGAAGACTGGGAGGGTATAGGGCAGGCAGGTTCTGCAGGGGCCATAGGGTTCTACCTTGGTGACAGCAAGGCCTGGCCCAGGTCTCAGCTTCCCTAAACCTGGGAAGTGACCCTTCCCCCGCTGGGGGTGCTAGAAGCATTTGCAGTCAGCAGAGCCCAGAGCACACATGCTGACGCCTGTCTCCCGATGCCGGCGTGGGGACACCTGCTTCCCGATACCAGCATGCAGACACCGCTTCCTGATGCCAACATATGGACACCTCCTCCCAATGCCAGTGTGAGGGTGCCTCCTCCCAATGCCAGCATGCTGACACCTGCCTCCCAACGCCAGCGTGTGGACACCTCCTCCTGATGCCAATGTGTGGATACCTCCCGATGCCAGCCTGTGGACGCCTGCCTCCCAATGCCAGCCTGTGGACACTTGCCTCCCGATACCAGCGTGTGGACACCTCCTCCTGATGCCAATGTGTGGACACCTCCCAATGCCAGTGTGTGGACACCTGCCTCCCAAAGCCAGCGTGTAGACGCCTCCTCCTGATGCCACTGCTTGGATACCTCCTCCTGATGCCAGCGTGCGGGCACCTCCTCCCAAGGCCAGCGTGCAGACACCTCCTCCTGACGCCAGTGTGCCAGTGCCTGCCTCCCGAGGCCATCCCTCTTTCCTGCTGCACTGCAGGTGACTCCTGGTTGCGCCAAGTTCTGCCTGTGGAAGGGGCTGTCTGGCAGGTTAAACATATGGAACCAACTTTGCTGACTGCAGGTCTGCCCTTAAATTTGGCTGAATTCAGCTGAGTCTGTCCTGGAGTGAAGTCCTCCTGCCAACTGGAAGGCAGGAAAGGGACTGGCACAAACGACCTGGCCTGCAGACAGCTTCTCTGGCCACTTGTGGATCCCTTGGCATTTGCCCCTTCTGTCTCAGAAGCTGCCACATGTATCAAAACTGTTCTTATCATTGTGTACAGATCTCACCTCTCCATACCAGACATGCTTTGATGTTTTGAAAAAGTCTTCAGAACCAAGCACAAGATTTTGTAGTTGTGACTAAGGAAGGAGATAAACAAACCCAACAGTATTATTACAAATAAAATTCTACCACTTTGCCTTTGTTGAGTAACTTCAGCTTATTTGATACCAGCTTATGAAGGACAGTCAGGTATTTATTATAGCATTTTAAAGAGGGCTAAAGTGACTTGTCCACACCTAGACAGCAGCAGAGAAAGTGTTAGAAGTTCTGTCTCTAGCTCATATGCTTCTCCCACCCTAGTGAGCAGAGACCACACATTCCGTCTTGGCCACGCTGTCTTCCAGTGTTCAAGAAGAGAGAGGTTGAAGGTAATCTTGGGTAAGAGATTTCTGGATACAGCAGGCTGTTGCACAAGGCTGCTTGGTCAAGCCTTCGAGTGTCCTCTCTGGCTCATGCTGGGGACACAGTTATTGCAAAGGTGATGCCCGCACAGATAAGGAGAGATTTGCGTAGTTCCTCAGCCGGTTTGCACACATTCCCATTTGACCCAACTCTCAGGTCATGAAACCACTCACTCATGGGAGAATTCAGTGAAAGGCAACCATCCTCCCACCTCCTTCAAATTCTGTCTAATTCTGACAAGTCACTGAGTGGTCAAGCACAACTCCCAGTGGGTAGAGAATGTTTCACTTTGATCAGCAGAATGGACCATTGTTAGGAATACATGCTCTGGAGACACAGAGGCCCAACTGCCAGCTTCATCATATTCTGTGTGACTTGGGCAGATAATTCTCTTCTCGGAGTGTTAGTTTCTATTTCTGGAAAATTGTGATCCTGATAGCATTTATTTCAAAAGACTACTGTGAAAATGAATTGGGGTCACATATGGGATCTGTGACAGACCTTTAAGTGTGAGCTGTGGATGCTGTCTCTGGCACAGCCCTTGTAATGCAGGGTGGTGTATGGAGACACATCCGATGAGACAAGGTCTCCAGACCAATCGTTTCCATCCTCTAGGGAGTCATTTTATTTGTACCTCAATGTAAAGTGTGACTCTGGTAATGATTTTTGCAGAGTCATTAATAAGAGAATGGCATGAATGAGCCCTGGCAGTGACTCACATCACTTTCCAGGTCTTCTATCTCCATCAGAAAGGATGGAGTTGGGCTGTGTGTGTCCTCAGTCCCTCCTGCTTCCCGCCTTTCAAAAGGCTCAGCCTACAGTCAGTGTGTGTAGAAGAAAGAGTGGAAAGGTGTGAGCTCTGCTCAGAGAAGCACAGAAGGAAAATGTCTAACCAACAGACTCAGTAGGGAGAGGGAGCCAGGAGTCGATGGAAGTGACTGCCAGGCACTGAGGGGTCCATGGGCAGGATGTGCAGAGCTGTGAATCCCTGCCACCATGCTGGAGCAGGCGGTGTGTGGTAGTGACCCTGGGCAAAGAGCACATGAAAGTCACAGCTAAGTCTTACACACTTACAAGATGTATGCACTTATTCTGTGTGACTCATAAGGCTACCTTGCCTACATGGCTTGCCAATTCAATGAAAAATATGCTAAATTATGGCAGTCAACCCTGTGTAATAAATATTTTGTTCTCTGAGGAAAAACCCCAAAGGTCTTTCTAGCAGGCAGGCATTTACGATTATGAACACTCCCCTCTGGATCTCCCATGCAGGTTCTGGGATTCCACACTGACTGTTGACTATATCAGACTGGAAACACCCCCAGCTCTAGACCCACATCTACCACGGGTATGACCTGTGTTCTTACACAAGATTCCTTGTCTGTATAATACCTGCCTCTTATTCTATAATTTATTATGTTATAATGATCAAATTAGGGGTAATATATACCTATAAATTACTTTTTTTCAAATAAGATGTCATGACCAAAATAAAGACCTGGCGTTATGTATTTGAAGCCACCTTACATTTTTATCTTGAAGCCTTTCTCAGATTCTGTTAAAATGTTTGAAAATATTTTGTTCCTGAAAAATAGATACCAGTACTTTTAGAGGACACTTTCTTGAGAGAAATGTGGAATAAGTCAGGTCATGAAAGTTCCTTATTGCAGAGGGCATCTCAGCGATGGCTGTGCTGCTGTGGCTGAAGCCTGGAATCTCTGAACAGAATACAGAAATGCTTTCTTTCATGCTGTGTTTCTGTCCTTGAAGAGAGAAAAGAAAACTATTTCGATCAAATAAGATGGTCCATCTGTTTCGCCTGTGGACTTGTTCTATACACTGTTGTTGGACAGGACTCAGGACACAGGGGTGCCCTTCTCAGTTAACAAAGACGGCAATGGCCTGACTTTAATTAGTGCTAAGGGCATAAAGAAAGAAAAGCTGGCTGGGTGTGGTGACTCATGCCTGTAATCCCAGTACTTTGGGAGGCCGAAGCTGGTGAATCACCTGAGGTCATGAGTTTGAGACCAGCCTGACCAACATGGTGAAACCCTGCCTCTATGAAAGAAAGAAAGAAAGAAAAAAAAAGAAAGAAAGAAAGAAAGAAAGAAAGAGAAAGAAGAGAGAGAGAGAAAGAAAGAGAAAGAGAGAGAAAGAAGAAAGAAAGAAAAGAAAAGAAAAGAAAGAAAGGAAGGAAGGAAAAGGAAGGAAGGAAGGGCACAACAGGGACAAGGTGAAGAATGGCAGATGACAACCTGGAAAAGCGAAGGGCTTCTTGTATCAGATGACTCAGACCAAGAGCCCCAGCACCAAGGAAAGGGCAGCCTGTGGTGGGAGGGAGGGCAGATTAGCACAGCCTGGGCTGTGGGGGCTGATTGCATGAACCAAGAAGGAGACACCTTTTTTTGGAGCCAGGGTCTCGGTTAGTTGAGAGGTACTATTCTGTACCTAAGTGTGTGTGTGCCCTCAGCTGACGTCCATCTTTTGCCAGAAAAGTCTTGATGATGTTGTCCCTCCAGCCTCCTGTGCAGTGCTGGGATTTCACACATTGGGCCTTCCTGTGGCCTTTCACCCCAGAACCCGTTTTTTATCCTCCCTCCCTGACCCCAGCATGACTAACCCAGCAGTTAGTTCTGAGGGACAATACTTTAAACCCTCATGGCCTCCCTCACCCACCTTCTGGTGGCCAGCCTTGTGTCCTGGACCAACTGTGGCCCTCCACCCAGGTCCTTGCTCCCCCTTCACGCCCTGCATCTCTCTTCCACAGAGCATGTCACAGCTTCACAGCATCCCCCAGGGTGGCAGGCCCCACTCACAAACCTCCTGGCCTCCCCTAATTCTGGGAGTCAGAACCGACGTCCTTCCTAGCCGAGTTTCCCACACCCCATGCAAGGCCACCTCTCCATCTCCTCCCTGCCCTTCCTGCGGCCTGGAAGGGCCACTCCTTTCCCCCAGGTCTTGCTCAAATGTCACTTCCACTTCCTCAAAGAGGCCTTCCCTGGCCACACCCGCCGGCCCATGCCACTCAGCTGGAGTGAGTCTCTTGCCAGTGCCAGTGGGAAAGAAAATATCCGCATTCAGGTTTTCTCTTTGCTGCTGTTTCTGGTCAACTTTCTCTCATTGGAAGCAACATTCCCTGAGGGGAGTTGGTTGGAGCCTCCCCAGTTTCAGCCCCGGTGCTGCAGCGCTGCCAGCCTTGGAGTGGCCACAGGGTCAGTCCAAAATGAATGAGTTTGAGGTGAACAACCTCATACCCGCTTTTCCTAACCCCTCCTCTTTAAGCTCCTTGATGGAAATCTTTCCTGGTTACATCTCCTACTTGCTTCCATCTCTACCTGCTCCAGCACCTTCCTCTTCCCCTGCCACCCTCCCGGGAGCATGAGCTCCCCATACACTGTGCACTCCGAGGTGTTTCTGCCCAGGGGCAGGCTAACGTGCAGTGGGGCTGAGGCCTAACCTGGACGAGAAGGCCTTGGGTCCTGGTGCCAGAGCGTTCACCTCTCCCTCCTTCCTCGGCATCGCGGCCTTCCCCATGGAGGTCCCGTCATCTGCCGCTGCCGCTTTGCCTTAGAAAACTCAGGGACACTCACTGACTGCCCCTGCTCCGTGCCCCTCATGCATCCACACCACACAGTGGCTTACAGGGTACCCACTCCACGCGGGAGCTTAGGCAGATCCTGATGTGACAGAGAAACAAAAGCAGAAGCCCATTTCCAGCAGCGTTGTGTTCCGGGGGGTTCCTGTCCTAATCCAGGGGACAGAGGAGCTCACAGGTGATACTGCTGTGAGGGGAGAGGTGCGGCAATAGAGGGTGCTGTGGGAGTCCCCGAGGACCCCATCGGCCGGGTGGGGCTGGGGCTGGGTAGCCTAAGGTCAATTCCATCCCAGATTTATCTGGCCCAGCTCCTAAGTCCCAGGAGGGATGCCCCGGCTTCCTTCTCTTGATCCCCCACTCTCCCCGAGCCCAGCCAACCCCTGTGCAATGTGATGAGTCGCTCCGTGTTTAGGGAAGCAACTCATCACAGGTCCAGCACCCTTCACAGGCTGCCCCATGTTCCTTTTTAGCGTCACCCCCACCCCCCACTTTGCACACACTCTACACACTGCAACCTCAGCTGACTTCCGTGGCCAGCTATGCAGGGTCTTGTTGGCCAGGCTGCTCCTCTGCCTGGAATAACCTCATCTTCCTCCCTGGCAGGCAAGTGTGAGTCACACAGGGCTTCAAAACATACTAAAATGTCACCTTCTCTTTGAACTTATCTGCCCCTCTTCCTGGCTTGCCCTCCCCCATCCACAGCCAATGCTGTCTCCCTTTGAACTCCCGTCAACTGGGTAAGACTTTGGTGCTGGCACTGCCTAGGTACATCCTAATAAACAAGTGCTTATTGACAATAGCAAAACAAACCTGGAGCCCATCAACAATGGACTAGATAAGGAAACATGATACATATACACCATGGAATACTACACAGCTGTAAAAATGATATCATGTCCTTTGCAGCAGCATGGATACAGCTGGAAGCCATTATCCTAAGTGAATTAACACAGGAGCAGAAAACCAAATATCACATGTTTTCACTTGTAAGAGAGAGCTCAACATTGGGTACACATGAACATAAAGATGGCAGCAACAGACATGGGGGACTACTAGAAAGGGAGGGAGGGAGAGGGAAAGACTGAAAAACTACCTATTGGGCACAATGCTCACTACCCAGCTGATGGGATCAATTGTACCCAAAACCTTAGCATCAAGCAATATATGCACGCAACAAACCTGCACATGTACCCCCTGAATCTAAAATAAAAGTTGAAGTGAAAGATAGAAAGAAAAAAGAAAGAAAGAGACAGAGAGAGAGAGAAAGGAAGAAAGAGAGAGGGAAGGGAGAGAAAGAAAGAAAGAAAGAAAAGAAAGAGAGAAAGAAAGAAAGAGAAAGAAAAGAAAGAAAGAAGAACAAGTGCTCCGTGAGCTCCAGGAGGGCAGGAGCTGATTTCATTCCCTGCAAATCCTTGTGCCTGGCTGGGTGCCAGCACACAGTGGGTGCTCAAAACGTGGGCTGATTGAAGAAGATAATTTGCTTCCATCACTACAACTGTGAAGTCCTTTAAGATAGCAATGTGATAGACTTGACCCCTGTAGAAAGCAGAGCCACGCTGAATAGAAACAGCTGATTTTTTTTTAAACATCTGGCGAATGATTTCATGGGATCTGGCCTCAGTTTCCTCCCCCAGAGCGTGATGTGGGATTCTGAATGTGGGCTCCGCATTGGTTGATTCAAGGACCTGGTCAGTACTGCCATCTGGTGGCCGTTTACCCCACTTGCAGATTGGGCTCTTAAAAGCTCCAGCACAGTAATTCTGCAATCATTATTATTTATTTATTTTGGTAAAATTCCCATTTTTTTTTTCCCCACTCACAGGGGAAGAAGAAATAGTCTTTAGTGTGAGAGGGAGAGGATTTCCTCACCATTATTTCCCTCCTAAAATCCCACCCCCACCCAGACCTGCACGGTCCACAAGGAGAGCCCATGACAAATGGCCTGGCCTTGGTGGAAACCCACAGCACTCTCTGGCTGACTGCACTTATGCATCTCCAAGGAGAGCAGAGATCGCCTTGTCAGACCTCCCACAGCGATGTAAGCCTCAACTCCAAGGTCAGGAGCAGCTCAGGCTAGGAGCGGGCCAGCGACCCATTCTGTGCTCTGCTGCAGGCCCCTAAATGCAGCATTTGATTTCTCTTAGGACAAAATGAAGGCTTGTTAAATATATATATATATTTAAAAAGCAAGCACAGACAACCACTGCCACTCTCATTGCTTTATCTCTCCTTGTAACCCTACAACAGTCAATGGAAAGACAAAATGTGGGCTGCTAATTTCTCCTTCCTGGGACTTCAGGTCAGCATCTCCTCATTACAGCCATCATTCCAGAAAATAATGACTATGCTTTTTGTTCTTTGATACTTGCAGCGATGATCTAGGCCCTTAAATGCAGGGCTTAAGTTCCCCTCAAAAACCAGGGCTATGTCGGCAGGCTAGTCAGACTGTCTGGAAGAGCAGCCAACAGGAAGTTGTAGATTGTCTGTGCTTCTTCTGAGTTTGGATGCGTCCATACCAGAAAACTATACTGTCTCCGACAGCAGCTTTCAACTCATGATCCTCCCTCTGGTCCCTCTTAGCAAACCACTACCAAGTGGCATTTGAAGATGTCAAAAAATCCCAGCATAGAATTGCTTCATTGTGAGTGCTGGTGCTGGCACACAGTGGGTGCTCAAAACTCTTGGGCCCAGTGGAAGAGCATTTGCTTTTATCACTCTACAACTGTGAACATCTTTATGTTTTCTCTGTACCTGAATTATAGCAAGGCAAGGATTCGGGCTGACTCTGGAATTTCGGGACAGTTAAGGCAGCCAGTGGAATCTGTTAGCACGAGTATTTCCTTGTCTTCCTACAAGAAACAGAAGGAGGGACCCTTGAAGTGAGGTCCCTGGGGCTCCTGGTTGAGGACTTGAAAGAAGTGAGAGAAAGACGGATCTGAGCCTTTTAGGAAGACATCTTCAACTGAGGTGAGGTTTTGTCTTAGGGCCCTACATTCCCAGCCACATGCTCAGGGGATACCTCTGCAGACCACACAGGGAGATTTGCTCATTCATCCATCCATTCACTTATGCAACCAATGATCATAAACAGCTTGCTGCAAGGACTATGCTGGGTGCTGGAAATAGGGTGCTGAGAGAAAATGACCATGGTGCTTGTTTGCAGAAAGCATAGAGCCTCGTGGAGGGAGATGGAGATTAACCAAAGTATCACATAAATGACTGTATGATTACAACTGAGAATATTATGAAGGCGAAGAACCTATCATACAAGACCATAGAACAGAGGAGCTTTACCCGGCCCAGGAGCCAGCCAGGCTTCACCGAGGAAGGTAATCACGTATGGATAACTGATGGGTGAATGGAAATTTACTGGGTAGGAAGAGGGGAGAAGAGAGCCTCCCCACCTTCCGGAAGGAACAGAGCTACAAAGGGAGAGAGAAAGAGATCTGAAAGAGGCCGTGTGCGGGACGGAGCCTGGGGAAGAAGGCACAGTTAGCACTGGGGCGGTCGCTGGCCTGGGTGAGCCTCGTGGACAGCAGCCTACAATGCATGGCCAGCCATGCTGAGCTCACAGAGAGAATCGCATGAGAAGAGTGCAAGCTCCTCACTGACACACAGGATCTCTGTACTAGAGCAGTGCCTGGGGTAAAAGATTAATAGTTGCTTAGTAAATTGTTGTTGAATGAGTAAATGGAAAAATGCTTGGCCTCAGCCTTGGGAGGTGACTTCTAGCAGGGGGAAGATCCCAGCTCCCTTAGTTTTTCTTCCCCTCCTTATCCTCAAGGAAGAGGAATGCTTTTGTATTGGTCTAGTCCAGGGATATTGATTGGGCCATGTAGTTCTGGTGAGCGTTAGACAGAGAGATACAAAATAAACAGGCATTAGGGTGAACAGTGTTCTGTGCTTTTGCTCTGGTTCCTGTGTTTTGTATTTGCTTCTCCTTGCTGAACATTTTTCATGTTACCATCAAAGGGGTAAGGATAATAACAGGGCTAGGCTGAGGAAAACAAAGAAGTAAAGTGGTTTTACTCCTGCTGCCTTCAGTTCAGGCAAGTGGCGTCACTGAAGTGATTCTACATGGCTTTGAGGCCAACAGTGACACCCACGGGTTTTCTCTTGAGGCTTAGCTTCCCATGGGAAGCTTGCAGGGGTAGGTTGCTGACCCAGGGTCAGATTCAAAATTTAGGAATGCTAAGTGTCAGTCAGTAATCTCTATCTCTTCTATTTTCACTCTTGAAGATGGTGTATGAAAGTAGATAGTGTCAGAGGTGAGCATACAAGAGCAGAAGAATGCAATGTGGCTTTGGGTCTCTCCCATCAGGAAGTGGGGTCCATTTCCTGATCCCTGGAGTCTGGACTCAGGAGCAGCCTGTGACTTTCACTGACATCAATGGATAATGAAATGGATGGAGACAGAGTTGTGCAAGTTCCAGAAGCTACGCCTTGAGGGCTCTTGCAGATTTTGCTTTTGACCTCTTGAAACTGCCCTCAGACCACTGGGAAGGAATGCCTGTCTGGTTTTCTGGAGGAAGAGAGTCACATGGAGAAGAACTGAGGCAGCCACCAACTGCGAGACATGTGACCACCAGCTCTGCTGACCCTACAGCTCAAAGAAGCTGCACAGATGAGCTGAGGCCACACTCTTCAGGGAACAATCCGCACAGTCCTGAGAGACAGCAACTCCTTGCTCTTCTGAGCCACTAGGCTTTGGAACAGTTCATTGCCGCTTTTACATGACATACTCTAATTGCATCATCTTGTTCAATGCTCACAACAACCCTCCCTGCAACTTTCTTATTAATTTTCCATTTTACAGATAAGAAAACTGAGCCTCACAGAGTAGATGCAAAACCGTTAAGTGGCAGGACTGGAATTTGCACTCACATCTATGTGGCCCTAAAGGCCACCCTCTCCCCATTTCACTGGCCCATCAAAAACCACAGAGACCAGATAACAAGAGCTTGTCATAGTGCTGACAGCAGAGCTGAGGTCCCAAACTGCAGCATGCTCTGAACCCTTCTGGTCACAGAGCAAAGGCCATAGAAAGGGATCAAGAGAAGAAACAGGAGCTTCCAGGATGTCAGAGAAAAAGGATAGGCTTGAACTTCTATTGACTTCATTGAGTCAACACAGGAGTCAAAAACTGTTGTGACTGGGGACCACAACCTGTCTGTTCTTGTTGATCTTTGGACAAACCATTGCAGCAGACAGAAACATTCAAATAAAGCTTAGAAAAGTGAAAAAAGAAAGAGGGGAAGCATACCATAGTAAAAGAAAATAGAAGAGGGAAATAGTGAGGCAAACCTGTCACTGGCATCATGATCTATCAGATTATGTGCTCATAATAAGGTTGTGGATTTATTCTTAGTGGAGGGACTGGGGCTCATGGCTTGAGTATCATTCACAAAGAAGCCAGAAAACTCCATGTGTCCACGTGTCCAGAAGCATGAATGCCCATGTAGGCACTGGATCGCCGCAGCTGAATACCTGCCAGAGAAGCTTTGCTACCCTAAAGCCAAGGCCAGGTCTTCTAAGAGTGCGCCAGACCAATGAGGTGACATGTCCTGTGACGGTCTAGTATGGTTATGTGCTTTGCCTAGAATCCACGATTGCATTATGATGGAATTTCTGGTATAGAAAAATTGTAATGTTCTAACACTGTTTTTGAAAATAGAGTGCTTCTTCATTAAAAAAAAAGTTTAATTGTGGTAAACTACACATGGCGTAAAACGTACCATTTCAGACGATTTTTAAGCATATAGTTCTGTGGCATTGAGTACATTGACATTGTCGTGCAACCATCACCACCAGCCATTTCCAGAACATTTTTATCTTCCTAAATGGAAACTCTGTATTTATTAAACATTTAATCCTCATTCCCACCTCCCCCTATCTCCCGGTAACCACCATTCTACTTTCTCTATGATTTCCAGAACTTTTTCATCTTCCTAAACAGAAACTCTGAATTCATTAAACATTTAGTCCTCATTTCCACCTCCCCCTGTCTCCTGGTAACCACCATTCTACTTTCTGTATAAATTAGACTACTCTAGGGACCTTATATAAGAGCAATCAAACAGCACTTATTCATTAACGACTGGCTTATTTCACTTGGTATAATGTCCTTAGGGTACATTCATGTCATAGCATGTGTCAGAAGTTCCTTCTTGTTTAAGGTTGAGTAATATTCCATATTGTGCATTTACCACAGTTTGTTTATCCATTCATTTATAGATGGAAACATCCACCTTTTGGCTATTGTGAATAATGCTGCTGTAAACATGGGCACACAAATATCTCTTTCAGATCCATTCTTCTGGGCAGATACCGAGAAGCAGACTTGCTGGGTCATATGGTAATTCTATGTTTAATTTTTTTGAGGAACAGCCATACTGTTTTCCATAGCAGCTGTACAATTTTATATTCCCAACCAGGATGATGATTTCTCCACATCCTTGCCAATGCTTGTTGTTTCTTTTTTTTTTTTTTTTTGAATGAGTAGCCATCCTAATGGGTATATAGGAAACCAAGACATAGCAAATGTTAAAAGTTTCCCTGCGGTCACACAGCTAATAAACGGCAGAGCTGAGAATTGTACCAAGGTGATCTATATCCAAGGAGCAGAATTTTAAAGTTTTTCTTTCCAGGTTAATGGTGGACAACCTCAGGCTAATGGGATTTCTGCTAATTGTGTGGACTTGCTCATCACCCGGAGGCTTGTTCAGCATACACTGGGGTGAGGAGGAAGACATAAAATACTTCCATCAGTGAGAAGTGAGTCTGAATTTGGTTCACTCAAAAACAAGTTGATGACCTGGAACAGATAAAATCAGAATAACTCCTGACCTTTGGTACAAATGCCAAGGGACTCAAATGTGGATAATTTTGGAAGCCAACTGAAGAGTTGAATTATTACTTGTCTCAATGCTTCCTGCTTTCAGTTGGTTCTGGAAATGGAAGTGCCAAGCTCTGCCAGGAAGTCTTCTCTCGTGGTTTTACTGGTCAGGGCTAATTTAGGAAGTGCTGGAAATCTCGTAGAAACCCCTTGGGAAATTTTTACCTTGTTTTCCTACATAAAAAGTTCCACTCAGTTATAAAACCTCAGAGATGACATCTGGCCTCCCCACTGGCTTATCTGGGCTAAACCATGTGTCTTTTCCCAGTGCAATTCAGTATCAGGCAACATAACCTGGGCCACTTGGGCCATTCCAGGAGAGGGGAGACGTTTTGCCAGGTATTCTGCGGGTTCATGCAGGAGCCTTCTTCCCCAGTCCACTCACACATTGCCCTATGACATGGTTGGTAAGATTCTCATCTCACTGTGAAAGACCTTAAGGCTCAGAGAAAATGGGCTAATTTATCCAACACTACCCAGCTAATAAACAGGAAAGTCAGCACACGAATCCAAACACATGGCATTCCCTAAATTACGCTTTTCTCTTTACCCCTCTCTGTTCAGAGGTATCAGAATAATTCCTTTATTTAAGGAGATTTGGGTTCTTACTATAACGTGTGCAATATTAAATTTCTCCATCAAACAGAAAGCATACATGTGGCATGAAGTCCACAGTCAGGCCCCCATCCACGCCCAGTGGCTTCTGAGAGTCCCTCCTTTCCTTAGGCAATGCCACCAGCAGCCCACCTGCTCCTTGCTGCTCCAGGACAGGCCTGCGCTTCCTGCACTCCCTACCTGTCCTCATGCTGTTCCCTCTGACTGCGGTGCTCCTGCTCATGCCATTGTCTTCACTTGGCCAAGTCCTACTGATCATTCATGCCCTATCCAAAGGACCCCCAGAGAAGCCATTCTCCTTCCGTCTTTTCAGTGCTCACAGCATGTGCCCTGGACCTTCTTCTTATGCATCACTGTCTCCCTGCCAGCTCCATGCATGTCTTATTTCACCCCCAAGAAGTCATGGATGTGAAATGCGTGGCAAGCTGAGGACACACCTGGGAGTTTGCGAGAGGATGATGTGAAAGATGGGCCCAACAGTGACAGGGGTAGATGCAAAATAATGGCAATTTCTATTCAAATCAAAGGAGAAAGGAAAATGTGAACTTGCATTAGAAAATGAGTAAGATTTAGAAACTAATATTTGGGGTTGAATGTGGTTGCTCACACCTGTAATCCCAGCACTTTGGGAGGCCGAGGCTAGTGGATCACCTGAGGTCAGGAGTTCGAGACCAGCCTGACTGATGTGGTGAAACCCTGTCTCTACTAAAGATACAAAAATTAGCCAGGCGTGGTGGTGTGTACCTGTAATCGCAGCTACCTGGGAGGCTGAGGCAGGAGAATTGCTGGAATCTGGGAGGTGGAGGCTGCAGTGAGCTGAGATCACACCACTGCACTCCAGCTTGGGCAACAGAGCGAGACTCTGTCTCAAAAAAAAAAAAAAAAAGGAAAAGTAACTAATATTTGGATGGCGGAGGTTCAGGGCTGGGGAAACAGGGTAAGCAAACATCAGGGAACAGAGAAGAGGTGGGCAGTCCAGACGTGAGGAGCAGGCCCACCTGGTAAAGGTGCAGGTTCCTGTTAGGACTGACCCAAATGTAATGCTGCACTTGTACAGGGTGCCAGATGAAAGACCCTTGCCATCAGCAAGAAATAAAATTTTAAATTTCTTTATAAAACAAAGAACAAAAAATGAAGTGTATATCATTATGTATGGCAGTTGAAAATCAACCATTATTAATTCATTTATTTAATAAATATTTGAGGGTGTTTACCACATTTAATGAATAAGTTAGCTTGTCTTCTTGCCCTCATAGAGCAGAGAGTTGAATAAGAAGAATCAGAAGCAAGTCCATGCATTGTCTTTTCACCTAACATTGATTTTGAAAGGATGCCTAGTAATTAACATAATCAAGAAAATGGAATAATCATTTTATCCGGGAAAACTATATCCTACAGGCTTAGTTTCACTGGTGGCAAAATTTTACTCACATTTGCTCAAGAGTACACCTTAAAGGTGGAACATGAAAAGATAAAATTCTAGTTCATTTTCCTTTCCTTAAAATCAATTTTAATAAGAGCTGAGTGTCTCATGAAAGATTAATCTGATTCTATTCCCTTGAAAAATTAAAAGGTGAAAAATCTTTTACTCATGTGCTATTCTTTTTCATAAAGATACAAGAAAAAACTTGGCATCTTGTTTTCTTAATCTATGATTCACACATGCTCTCAGCAGTTTGGAAATTACATGTAAGGTTTGCAAACTCAATTTACATATCCAGCAGTAGTTTGAGTTAAAAAAAATAAATTAGAATCAAAACATCAGCTTTCTCTGGAAAACTAAGTACCAAGGCTGGTGGCAACCCCTTGCATGAGTCACGATGATCACTTTGAAGGTCATTTTCATACTCCCACCCCACAGAGTGCCAGGCGTCAGGTGCCTGCAGCGGGCAGGCCGCTGAGTCAGAGTGCGGCCCTCAGCCTGTCACCCACCTGTTCCCTGGCCTGGCGGCATGACTCACCCCTGAGGCCCAGCCCCTGTGAGCCTCCTGATCCTCCTCCGCAGGATGTGATCTTCCTATCTCCCAGTTCCCAGGCGGGGAGGGCAACCCCCAGGCCTCTTCGTCTCACTGGGCAAGGAACAAATGAGCTATTTTTTAGTGGGAATCAGTTTCTGGAGGTCTAAATCAGTCTTGGGAGTAGATTCTTACTCCTCTGTTCTTGGAGACAAAACAATGTGATGAGTTTTAGTCATGTCGTTGCTTCAGACTAAGAAAATCTGCAGTTGGCAATGGTGAGAGAACTCTCTCTACCTTGCAGCAGCAAGCCTTCCTGCACAGGTAACGGTGATGGCCTTAAGAGGCCATCTGTTCCCCTCTCCTGTGGCTCTGAATGGTGGGTAAGGTGGGGCTGGGCCATGGGTCCTGAGGAGAAAGGGGTGGCTCTGGCAATATGGCAGCTGCATCGGGGCCTAGGATGAGGTGACCCTGGAGGTGGTAATGTCAAGCCAGGTCGGGAGCAGGGGTAGCTGAGGCGTGCTTTTAGTTTTCCTCTCTATATTGCCATCCTGTTATGTGAGCCAGCCTGAGGAGAGTCTGTTAGAAGTGACAGGTGTGAGCATAGCTGGGCTTTCAGGCTAAAGGGATGAGTTTTGATGGTGATCTCATTGAAAGCAGACTGAAGACTTCTAGAAACCTGGAGGGGTGAGGAGAGTGATGGCTCCTGTCAGGGTGGATCTGAGAGAAGCGAAGCTCTTCTGGGAGCAGCTGCTGGCAGGATAGGGCCCACTTAGTGCTTGCTCAGAGGCCGGGCTTCTGTCGTGTTTACATTCTCCTCATCGTGGTGAATTTCCAGAGAAAATCTATTACAGACCAAGTGTCATGACATCCTAAGCCCAAGGGTTATTCTTCTGTAATGCTGGTGAAGAACCTAGCTTAGGATCACATGCTGTGAGAATCAACGCGGACTGGAAAAGCCAGGACTCCCTGAGCAAATGGCCAGCCAGTTTAGACTGTCCCTGAAAACCAGGTACAGTGAGGGGTGGGAATTTTCCCCCTATTTGAGTATTAACAATATGGTCTCAGCAAACTGACATCTCCAGCGAAATGAATTGCTCAGGCCTTCTTCAGAGAGAATCTTGTGTCCACATCCTTCTTCAAAGTGATGGTTAATTTTGTGTGTCAACTTGGCTACACTACAGCGGCCAGGTTTTACTCTAATAACAGTCTAGATATTGCCTTGAAGTTATTTTTTGGATGAGATTAACATTTACCTCTGTAGATTCTGAGGAAAGCAGATTGTCCTCTGTAATGTGGGTGGACCTCATTCTCTCTGTTGAAGGTCTTAACAGAAGAGACAGCCCCTGGGAAAGAGGGATCCCTGCCTCCAGACTGCCTTTGGACTTGATCTGTAACATCAGCTCTTCCCTGAGTCTCCAGCCTGCTGGCCTGCCCTGAAGATTTCAAAATGGCTGGCTCCCACTTTCTCATGAGCTAATTCCTTAAAGTAAATCACTCTGTATACAGACAGCCTATTGGTTCTGTTCTCTGGAGAACCCTGACCAGTGTACCCTGTTGGGTCGTGAATATAAGCATACGAACATGTTTCAGGATCTCACATCTTAAAAGACAAAATAAATCCGTCCCTTGCTCCCACCTCTCCACCTCTCCACCCACTCCTGGCCCATTTTTCTCCTGAGGTCATAGCAAATCTCCATGCGGGCCTGGCTCCTGGCTGCCCAGCAGTGTCAGACATGTACTCCGTCTCAGCCCTGCCAGTGAGCCTCTTCCTTTAGGAGATGGCTCTTGTCAGGGCCCTGAAGATCCCAGGCCATGATGGCTGCCAAGGTCATGTTCCATTCTTCTTGTCTGATTCCAACCACTTATCGGCATTTGGCACTATTTTCTTTTGGAAACTGCTTTTTCTCCAGGCTTCTGTGGACTCTCATCTGGTGGATTTCCTTCTGCCTGTTTCCTTCCTAGTTTCTTACTTATGGTGCTGAAATGCTGCAGCCCCCACCGGGCTCTACTCTGGCCCTCTCTCTCCTTTACCACTCTTCCCGGAACCTCCTCCAGGCCAGGCTTGTCCTAATGACCCCCATTCTGTCTCTCTCATCCTGGCCCCTCCCTGAAAATCCAGACCTGCACCTCCACCTGCACACCTGGCATCCTATGCAGGCTTCTCATAGGCTTCTCCACCTCCTCAGGGGCAAAGCGGAGCTTGTGGCTCTCAACTCCAGTGAACTGATCTTGTAGTCTCAGTAAACAGATTCACCCAGTGGCTCAGGCCACCCACAGGCATTATTATTCCCCTCCCCACATACTTCAATGTGTTGTAGTATTATTAAAATGTAATTTTATGCCATAAAGTTTACTCACTTAAATCGTACAATTCAATGTTTTAAAATATATTCACAGAGCTCTGTAATAATCACTACAATGTAAGTTTAAAATACTTTCATTCATTATTTGTAGTGACTAGTAATCATTCCCTATATCTTCCCCCAAGCTGGTCTCCTCCCCAGGTAATCAATAATTTACCTTGTGTCTCTATGGAGCTACATGTTCTGCACATTTAATATAAGTAGAATCATACACTCTGTGGCTTGTGACTGACTTCTCTCACTTGGCATGATGTTTCTGAGGTTCACTCATGTGGTAGCATGTATCAGTACTCCATTCCTTTCATTGTCAAATAATATTCCATTGCATGGACCCACTACATTTTGTTTATCCATTCACCAGTTGATGGACATTTGGGTTGTTTCCATCTTCTTGCCATTATGAATACTGCTGCTGTAAATATTCATGTACCAGGTTTTGCAGGACGTAAGTTTTCATTTCTCTCGCCTCTATACCTCAAAGTGAAATTGCGGGGTCACATGGTAACTTTATGCTCAATCATTTAAGGGACTGATGACAGCCTTTTTCCCAGAGTGGCTACACCACTAGCAGTGTATGAGGCTTCCACGTTCTGTACATGCTCGCCAACATTCGTCTGCCTTTTTGATCTGTGATGTCGAGTGACTGATTTGGTGTGCAATGCCTTGCTGTTCCAATCCCTACTGCCAAAGCTTTGGAAATATTCATGCACAAGAAATGATCACCAACCCAGCCACAACTTTTTAATAGCTACTGCAGGCAAGTTCCTTTTCTGATACTCTGAGAAGGCTAAATAAAAGAGACAAATAAGATGCAGTCTTTGCTGTAAAGTGCCTAAATATTTGTTTTTTGAGTTAAATGCCTTTTAAAACACTGATATTTAGGGTAGGATTATATGAAATCTGGTTAAAAAAATCAATGCAAATTTTTCCTGGGATCTAGAATCTGAGTAGGCATTGGAAGGATGGGAGGATTTTGATGGCTGTAGGGAAAACAGGGAGATCTTCCCTGAAGGATGCAGTAGCATGAAAAAATACTAACTCTCTAAAGGCAAACAAAGCAATTTGGCTCCAGCACTAAGCTTCAGGATACTCCAGTGGTATCCTAGTTTCTGAGATTGGGGGTTACCCTCTGAGAGGTATAGGCATTACAGTTTGACAAGGAACATTTGGTCATTATTCCATTTATGGCTCCCCAAACTCTTCATCTCTGCATCTTTTTTTTTTTTTTTTTTTGTCGTGATCCACCCACCTCGGCCTCCCAAAGTGCTGGGATTACAAGCGTGAGCCACCGCGCCCGGCCTCTGCATCTTAACTCATTGTCTGACCTCCACTCCAATACTGAGCCATATCCCAGTCCTGCCCAGTACCCCAACTTTCAATCTGATTTTATGGGTGACTCTCATTAAATAAACGAAAAGAATACTATTTAGGGTTCCCCCCACCCCCCAAGACTATGTTAAAACATATTATGCCCATTGGCTATCACGTAATGTTCATATCAAAACTTCTTGTTTCAGGTCAAAATATAGAGAGAATTGAATGAATTGCCAGGTTAATTTGCCAACTGCCAATGGGAAAGTTATCATTCTGAGTGGTAGAGTAAGGGCTGGGACTGTACTTCAGGAAGACCGACCTGGCAGTGTGTGAAGGACGGTTAGAGAATCAGTGAGTCAAGACCAGGTAAGGAGCCATGGCTTCAACCTAGGTTATAATTCCTGAGAATCTAACTAGAGCAGCATCCCAAATATCACAGGACAAGTATGACTTGTGGAGCTAGATGTGACTGGACGTGGAAGGGGCTGGGGAAGCCAATATGCTTCTTAGCAGAGCTTATTTTTCTTTGACATATGTCGTAGTCTCTCACTCTTACATGTAGTTTTACTTTCTTCAATTTAGTTACCTGTGGTCAACTGCAGTCTGAAAATATTAAATGGACAACTCCAGAAATAAACAATTCATACATTTTAAATTGTGTGACATTGTAAGTAGTGGAATGAAATCTCTTGCCATCCTACTCCATCCCACCCGGGACAAGAATCATCCCTGTGTCCAGTGTATCCGCACTGTCTCAGTTACCCACCATGAGTCACTTAGAAGTTGTCTCGGTGATCAGATCAACTGTCACATCATCACAGTGCCTGTGTCAGGTCACCCTTATTTTACCTAATGACAGCCTCAAAGTTCAAGAGTGGTGATGCTGGCATGTTGTTATAATTGTTCTACTTTAGTATCAGTTATTGTTACTAATCTCTTACTGTGCCTAATTTATAAATTGAACTTTATTATAGATATTTTTATTTGGGAAAAATAGTATAGATAGGGTTTGGTACAATCTGTGGTTTCAGGCATCCACTGGGGGTCGTCAGGTACCCTCAGAGGACAAGGAGGGGCTATTATAATGTGGTACTAGCGTTTCAGTAATATCTGTTTTTTTGTTGTTTTATTTATATCCACCACAGCTTTGTATGGCAGAGGCAGATAGTCACCTTGGAAAGGACCTTCTTTGTTAAATAAGGTGTCATTTAAGCAAAACATCTTACAATGCAGAAAGATAGAGTAGACTTTTCATTTGCCTCTAAACACAGCCTCTTCCATTAGGGATGAGGAGCACTAGAGCAACTTAGGAAAGGAGCCCAAGCTATGTGGGTGGGAAGGCTGAGACCCTCATATCCCTCTAGCTGGGGTTTTAACTTAGCTTTGCTCTTTCAAAGGAGCTGATTCAGCAGGAGGTCAGGGGCCCAGCTGCCACCTGGCACACAAAGGTCAGCTGCTTAGCTGGCTGCCCCATGATGAGAGCTGAAGGTGAGCCACTTTGGGAGTGGAGAGGGCACATGGTGTGTGAGCCAAGAGCATATCCTGATCTTGGGTTCCAGGTACAAGCACCAACGTGGCATGTGTTGGTGCCTGGACCAGCCCAGAATTACCGCCAAGTGGGTTCTTTAGGCTGACAGAACCACCCAGCAGCAAGTGAGTGGAAGGTACGGTGGACCCACCAGGTATCCCATTCCTTGCTTCTCTGCTGCAGCCTGGAAGTGAGACTGACCTCTTAGACCAGGTGAACCTAAGCAGGTAAATGCAGGCCTTGCTAATAAGAGATGTTGGGGGCTTAATCAATTAACAAGGAATAAAAGCACGCTTTCGTCTGTACTCCAAGCTGATAAAACAGGTCACATACAGATATTTAAAAAACCGTTTTCTACTCCAGTATATAAAAATAGCTTTGCTTCTTCAAATACAGCTAATGGACCATTATCACTCACGAGCTACAGAAAGACTGACGGAAAGCCAGTATTCATACATTTTCTATATTTGTGAAGGAATTATCTGTGTATCCTGAAAATGTTAAGCAAGTGTTAAGTAACGTGCCTGCTCTATGAGGGCATCTCTTTCCCTGGATGATGTGCCCTCCCCCATTGGGTGTGATTGTCAAATTTCTGCTCTTTGAGTCTCCTTAGCTCTGTGGTCCTGCAGGAAGCTGTACAAATTCGGCATGGGTTCCAGGGTTCTTTGTCCTGTGCCCGCTCCATCCTTCTTGAAATGGCTGTGACCTTTTTGTCTATCAGCAAAGGGAAGGGTCAAGTCTGAAAATGGGTCCCAAGGTTGATGATCACAGTTTTTATTGTCTGAAATCTAAGCAAAATAATATCGCCATTCACTCAGCTCAGCCACTCGCGTTGAAAAGACATGCGAGACTCAATGAGACGAGAAGCCAGGATCGCCTCCTTTCACATTACTGACTGCTTGGAAATAGTTTGTCAAATTGTATTTATGGTGAGACAAGTTCAAACAGCAGCTTTAGAGCTACCCGCCTGGAACTGTATTGGAAATGGGAAATGACGGGAGAAAGAGAATAATAAAGGGTCAATTAAGGCTCCGGGGAACATAGGAGAAAAGACAAAATCGGAAGGAATGCTAAAATGAAAATGTTTATTTATTTATTTATTTTTTTACTATTTTAAAATATAAGGGAAAAGGAGTGCATCAAGAGAAAGTAGCTCCATCGGCACGTGGAGAAAGCAAACTCAGGATGCATAAAGTAACAAATTAATAACATTAATCATCATCATCATAGCTACCATTTGTTGAGTGATGACAAGTTAGTTAATAATGTTAATCACCATAATCTTAGGCACCATTTGCCAAGTGACTCCTCTGTGTTACTGATGGTGGAGCTGGTATTTGAGCCTATGATTTCCAACTCCTGAGCTCCGCTGTTTCTACTTCACCACTGCCTCTAAATGCAAGGACAAGGATGGAGACTCTTTGGCCAAATGCTGGTCCCCCCTGAGTCTGAGTTAGTGAGTCATTTGAGATCTCCAGTGCACCCTGGCACTGTCAAGTTCATGAGAACCAAGAGTGCCATGGATAGGAAATGCCAAATCATCTTTGGAGATAGCCAACTATTTCAGAGAGCCAGCCTGGATTCCTGGCAGCAAGCAGAGAGAGGCCAGGCTGGCGAGTGGGAAGTGATGCCAAGGATTAGGAACAGGGAGTGCAAAAGAACAAAGCAGGGAGGGAGAAAAGTCGCTGGGCTCCATTGAGCTGGTGTCCTCCATGCAGCAGTGGAATGTACCTCAGACATGCCCACTGGCTCCAGTACCCTGCTGCTGCTCATTGGGCACCTCCTGAGGCTCTAACTCCCTTGCACTTCCAAGTTGGCTCAGTCAAGTGCTGTCTGCATTTCGAGAGGACTGAGGCAGAAAGAGAGTGACCATCCATGCCCAGAGGCAGGTGCTGTTAGTAAGGCCTGTGGGAAGCTGGCTGCCAGCAGTGGCTGGAGCCGAAGGTGGGTGGAGCTGTGGGAGCCAGGATGCAGCAGGTGGTAGATGAGGAGGAGTCAGAGCCTATTCATTATCCATCAGGAGGGTTCGCACACTGTTAGTGTAGAGAAGGGGAGACATGCCCACCACCCTCTGAGGGTTCAGCAACTGAGTCTTTAAAATAAACTGACAACAGGCAGATTAACAGGAGAAAAAGTAGACAAATTTATTATGTGCACAGGGGCATCACAGGAAAGAAAAGTGAATACTCCAAAATCCAGTGATATGGTATTTGGCTGTGTCCCCACCCAAATCTCATCTTGAATTGTAGCTCCCATAATTCCCACATGTTGTGGGAGGGGCCCAGTGGGATATAATTGAATCTCCCACCGGAATAGTCAGGATAATTGAGGGTGGTTTCCCCCACACTCTTCTCATGGTAGTGAATAAGTCTCATGAGATCTGTTGGTTTTATAAGGGGAAACCCCTTTCACTTAGTTTTCATTCTTCTCTCTTGTCAGCCACCATGTAAGACATGCCTTCCACCTTCTGCCATGATTGTGAGGCCTCCCCACTGTGTGGAACTGTGAGTCCATTAAACCTCTTTTTCTTTATAAATTACCCAGTCTTGGGTATGTCTTTGTCAGCAGTGTGAAAAGAGACTAATATACCCAGTGATATTTAGAAGCTTATATATCTTCTTCACTGGGGGAACCGAGAGAGTTGTAGGCAACATACGTGAGAGTAATGATTTTTTGGGGAAAGGTGAACTGGCCCTTAGGAGAATAGATGATGCTTGGTGGCAAGGTCTGTCTGGGTGTGATGTCACTTTAGCTTCCTCCCCTGTGATGAGAGTCCATCTTAGCTGGATAATGAAACTCCCTGGGAGGGGATTGATGACAACTGAGGTCCTTTGGGGACTCTGTCTTTGGACTGATAAGGGGTGTTCACGCTGTTTTGCAAGTGCCTGCAGCTCAATAATCAATATACCAAAACAGCAGATTTGGGGGTGGCATTTCCTGAACTCCTTCGTTAACAATTTTTTTTCCCAAGATGATAACTTCCTCCTGGCTATAAAGGGCAAGGAGCATTGCTTGGGAAATCCCCAAGAGTCTTTTCCGGGTCAGACCAGTAACACTTTATTACATTTGCATAGAGCTTTACAGTTTTCAAAATGCCTTCATGTACACCAATTCATTCCACCCTCATGGAAATCTGTAAGTCATCACTATGAGCCCCATGTTACCAAGCAGAAAACTGAGGTCCCAAAATATTGCACCAATTTTAAGCAAGGGAGGACAAGTCCAGAGCTCTTATCTACCAATTTCTACAACTTGGGCCATTTGTTGTTGTTGTTGTTGTTGTTTGTTTGTTTGTTTGTTTTGAACCAGAGTCTTGCTCTGTCACCCAGGCTGGAGTGCAGTGGCGCAATCTCGGCTCACTGCAAGCTCTGCCTCCTGGGTTCACGCCATTCTCCTGAACTTAGGTGGTTTTATGTGATGATAAAGTGTGGATGCTTATGCATGTATGTTCCAAGACATTAGTAGGAATACTTTGCAAATAAAATCTACCCAAATTCCTCCACACGTGGTCTATTTAGTTAGTAGTGTACTTTAAAATGGGGAGGAGTAGGGAGTGGGAAGAGAAGGTAGCAATTGTTGGTTTTCC
The DNA here is from genome assembly GCF_009828535.3 of Hylobates moloch. Taxonomy (NCBI): domain Eukaryota; kingdom Metazoa; phylum Chordata; class Mammalia; order Primates; family Hylobatidae; genus Hylobates; species Hylobates moloch. The sequence continues at coordinate 119,207,171 of NW_026652276.1, forward strand.
TCATGTGGAGGCATTCATAACTTTTCTTTGTTTTCATTTTGCACTTTAACCAAGCAACACTATATTCCCCTCACAAAACAAATAGAGCTGTGAAGATATTTCAGATTCCATGGATGATTTTAAATATCATCATATTTCATGTGTCAAGCATTGGTCTCTTACCTGAGTGCCAGCTACATGCTACACACCTGTGTCAGATATTGCATTTAGCTCCACAGCAGCCCTGACAACATGAGAATCATTATCCTTGCTTTGTGAATAAGCCTGAGATTTCCAGAGGCTTAGCATCTTACACTGAGGCATGCGGCTAACAGCCAGTCAGTCCAGCATTAGAGCAAGGCCAATTGCAGCTTACCTTTGGAGAGAGAGAGGAATGGAAGACATTTGAAGGAAATTAACCCTCATTTTTGATGGGAAGTTATTTATTCAAGTCACATAACTGGAATCACTATGTTGAGACAGAGATCTCTGGTTCTAAAGCAATAGAAAACCATGATGAGGAACCTATTCAAGGTTGCAGACTGGCAACTTCTGGTTGCATCTTCTCATGGCAGAAAGCAGAGCAGAGAGAAAGCAAGCTCTCTCTCTCTGTCTCGATTTTTTTTTTTTTTTATAAGGGCACTAATCCCATTCATGAGGGCTCCACCCTCATGACTTGATCACCTCCCAAAGGCCCCATCACCACATATCATCACATTGGGATTAGGGTTTCAACCCATGAATTTTGGTGGGGGATGCAAACATTCAGTTTATTGCACTGAACGTGTGCCTATTTGAAAAATTTAATGAGATGGTGCATTATCTAAAATAATCAAGTATTTATTTTAATAGGAATATGTTGTTAGTACAGCTCACTAGATACTGGGAGATGGAGGGAGTTAGAGAGATGAGTGAGATCGGATTGTTGCTTTTGATGGTGCTTACACTTGAAAAGGAGGTAGACGTGTGCATAAACAATAGGGAAAGCAAGGTGGGGCAGGATGGACCAAGTAGGAACTGAGAATAAGAATGCCACCGATTAGCTGGTGGGAATACTACCTGGCTTTCAGGCTGTGGCCCCAATACCTGATAACTGGGGATAGAGGACCCACTAAAGATGGTAGCGAAGGAGGCTGGTTAGTGTTTGGTCATTATGCACCCGTTAAACAACTATACCCTAATCCTCTCGGGGATTTAAAAATCATCTTCTTTCCCATCAATCTGAAGGGCCTTGTTCCTCTGTTTGTTTCCCTCTTTGAGAAATAATCATTCTCGCAATTGCTACACACTCACAATCAGATGTGATGATTTAGCAGCTGATAGTCCCTGTTATTCCTCTCTCACAACAAGAGATTATGGAAGCAGATATGATTATTAGTATGAATCTTTAGAATAGAATTAAAAACTTTTTTAAAACTTCTTATTCAAAACCATGGCATTTGAATAATTTTTGAGCTACCAAACGGAATTTATTTAGGCTAGTTTAAAGGCTAATTGATACAATTTCAATTTCAAATTGAAACACTACTTATAATGCATTGTCATTCATCTTAATGGGTGTTAATGTTGAAACATAATTGCGACTCTTTGAATAAGAGCATCATTAACCCCGTTATTGCTGATCAATGTACAGAGAGGCTCTAATAAAAACGCTTGTCCGGTATGACTGGATGTATGATCTGGTATCTCCAATCACGAGCATTTGTGCAAGAAAAAGGGGCCTGCCCAAATACTTTGACGCATAACTCTTGGATGTTGAGGAAATAAATGACCTAAGATATGAAGTGCCTAGCATCGTGCCTGGAAAGCAATGAGTAGTCAACAAACAGCTCAGTGGGTAGTAGACTGTGATTTTTGCAGCTGCCCTCTGAAAGTTATTATCTTTATTTTCTTTTCCCAAGCCTCTCAGAGATTCCCATTGGATCTAGACTATATGTTAGATACAGAAAGTGTCTTAGAATGCATATTAGTTGTGGCTGGGTGCACTGGCTCACACCTGTAATCCCAGCACTTTGGGAGGCTGAGGTGGGCGGATCATGAGGTCAGGAATTTGAGATCAGCCTGGCCAACATAGTGAAACCCCATCTCTACTAAAAATACAAAAAATTAGCTGGGCATGGTGGCAGGCACCTGTAATCCCAGCTACTTGGGAGGCTGAGGCAGGGGAATTGCTTGAACCTTGGAGGTGGAGGTTGCAGTGAGAAAAAAGAAAGAAAGAAAGAAAAAAAGAATGCATATTAATTGTGATGGTCACTAGCTATTGCATTTCTTGTATATAGCAGGCACTCTACAAAATCTTTGTTATATAGCAATACCACAGAATAGGTATTATTATGCCACTTTACATATGAGGACACCAAGGTTCAAAGATGTTAAAGAAAAAGTCCCAAATTCACACATGAAGTGCCCATTAAGTGGCTGAGCTGAAATGTCATCTGACATTATGACCCAGGCTCTTAACAACCATGCTACCAACCACATGGAGGGATCTTCAGGGACAGTGGGTCACGTCTGCTTCTGGTCAAAGTTCATGCAGCTCCTCAAATTTCCAGAAAAGGAAAGTGAATCGGCCTGGCCTTCTCTGTCATGCAACCACTGCCCTTTCCAGTTCCCCTTGCCTCAAGCACCCAGCACCCAAGGAGCCCAGAGCCCACCGCTGTGACCATTTCCCCGAACTGACTCTCCCGGATCCTTCGCTATAGTCATCAAAAACACAATGCACTCCACCTCTGCATTCACGCTTGCAGGCTGCAGTTCTACAGTATCACTGACGGCCAAAATATTAGGCTTTATCTTTCCCAGATAGTGTTCCTCGAAGGTCTCTAGTTGTGGCAGAGACCGCAGTGAGTGGGTACCTAACACCCTACCTCTTAGGGCCATCCCATTTGAGCTCATCAAGGCGGTGAGTGCATTGAATGCCTCCTACTATCAGCCAGCCAAGCTTTGCTTCACTGTCATTTAACCTACATTTACTGAGAGGATGTGTGTGCTGGGGCTGTGCACTCTGGGTAGTTGTATGTGGACAGATCCAGCCTCTTTTATCAAGGAGTTGCCTGCAGTTTAGTGCAGAATTTCAGGTATAAACAATACAGTAGTACATGATAATTACTATAAATATTTATTTTAATTGCACACTATGTGCTTATATTGTACTACGTATGTGCTTAGGGTTCAGTCCTCACAGTGAACCTGAAGAAGTTAGGAATATTCTTACTCCATTTTACACGTGGGGAAACTGAGGTCTAGAGAGATCAAACAACTTCCTCTAGATTCTAGATTACTTGGTGGTGATAGAGTTAAGGTGTCCATCTCACTAGTTGACCCGCAGAGCACAAGGTTTAAAAGGCCTCACAGTGGATGACAAAGGAGAGAAAATTCCACCACTGACTGGCAAAGCAAGAGAAGGCCACATGGAGGAGGTAGCATCTAATTATAATGCTACAACTTGAGTAAGAACATGCAGGTGGACCAGAAGACCTAAAAATTCTAGCTGAAGAAAGAGTACAAAGCTGGGAGGAGGCCAAGGTCATCTCATGTTGTGGGAACTGCTTGTGGTGTTACTCAAAGCAAGGTTCCTGGTGCAGGCGGGGGCAGTGGGCGCTAGAGAAGGGAAGTGGCAGAGCTGAGGCTGGGCATGTCAGGGAGGGTCTTGCGGGCTATGCAAAGGCTGGGGAGCCCTTGAGGAAGTTGGGGACCCAGGTTAGGAAGCTCATGGTGCCTGTGCCTGCTGCAGGGAATAGGGTGGACTGTAAAGAAGATACCTGGGTGTGGGACCAACTCCAAAGCTACTGCCATGGCCCAGGTGGGGCACAAAGAGGACCTGAGGCCAATGGCAGCAAAAATGGAAAGAAGGTTCCCGTACTCAATGGGTAGAATGATCAGGACTTGGTGAATAAGTGGACCTGTGTGTGTGTGGTCGGAGGGATGGATATTTAACATGCTTTGCATGATAAGCAGCAGAAACTGACGAATGCGAGCAACATAAGGACTGTGTCTGAAGGACACACTCAGCACAGCTCACACATAAGAAGAACTGGCATCCCGGCTGCACCAGGGGCAAGGCCCAGAGACCCCAAAGGCCTCCAGGATCTACTTTCTAGTTATGCTAATAATGGGATTTGGGTGCAAAGTCCCATTTTGTCTTGTCTCTCTGTGACTCTAAATGTGGCTGAACACTTGGAATACCTGCTATTAGAACAGACATATGGCCATATCTACAGGAAGCATGAAGTGGAGGCATGGAGGGACAGACATTAAGTCTATTTCCTGGAGGACTGCATGAAGTCAGGCTAAGGGTCCTCTAAAAATGCAATCTAGCCTTCTACTCTAGAAAAGTTTGAGGTGAGCTTCCCATTTTTAAAGCAAAACAATATTTTTTCATGGGTGAAAAATATTAAGATTTATAACACATTATCTATGATTGTAAAATACAAACCATTTTTAACTCCCCACTATTTAAAGGAAGTTCATCCACAGTGGTAGTTCTCCCTGGGCAGAGTGGGGTGGTGTCAGCCCACTGATGGTCCAGTACACAGTAACTATCAGAGTTTGAGGGTTGCAGCGTGGGAACAGATGGAGTCCAAGCATGTTGGCTGAATGCCTAGTGGAGGAGGCATAAGTCTAGGAGGTGACACACCTGGGACTTTAGACTAGACCCTGATGGTTACTAGCTGTATGCTTTGGGGCAAAATTATTTATTTCTGTGACTCTCTATTTCTTCAGAAATTTCAGCAAAATGTCAGTTCCAGACTTCACCTCCTTAGAGTCTGATTCAGTAAGTCTGAATTTCTTATGAAGTTCCATATTATGAGCAACCACAGTTAAAAACTGATGTACAGAGCTGGGCGTTGTGGCTCACACCTGTAATCCCAGCACTTTGCGAGGCCAAGGCGGGTGGATCACCTGAGGCAAGGAGTTCACGACCAGCCTGGACAACATGGTGAAACCTGTCTCCACTAAAAATATAAAAATTAGCTAAGTGTGGTGGTGGGCACCTGTAATAACAGCTACTCGAGAGGCTGAGGCATGAGGATCGCCTGAACCCGGGAAGTGGAGGTTGCAGTGAGTAAAGATCACGCCATTGCACTCCATCTGGGAGACAGAGCCAGACTCCATCTCAAAAACAAAAACAAAAACAAAACAAAACAAAACTGATATACAGGAAAACGCTCAAATTTTCCATAGTCATTTATTCATTTACTCATTCATTCAACTCCTGTTTTTCCAGCACTCACAAAGTGCCTGGGCCTGTGCCTGGCACTGGGGCCAGAGCAATGGAGATGACACACAGGACTCACTACCTCATGGAACTTATGCTCTTAGATGTAGTTGTCAATAAATTAATCTGGTGAGAGAAAAATGTCACATCAGCTGTAGGGATGGCACCTGATTATCACCTGCTGGCAGCTTCCTGAAACTGCCTTAGCTCCTGAATCCTAAAATGCTTTTATTAGCAATTCTAGAGCTAGAGAAAATTTCCATTTACTACACCCAAGGACACTTCAGTTGCAAATAAATATTCAGTAAACTCACTTCAGATTTCACTGTGGGACATTTCAGTAAGCACCGTGTGGAGAGAGGGAGGCCAGCGTGGGCCATATGTGACGTTCTTTCTCCAGCCCACTGTTTCTTCTGCTGTACCTATTAAATCACAAGACAACTTTTGCACTACCTCATGGCATTTTTCTGAGCCTAAATGCGAGTCCTTGGTTTTGAGTCGCTGCCATGTGAATGAATGCTTTCCCCCTATAGGCTCAGCTCCTTCATTCAAGGGGATCACAAGCAGAGCCAAAGTGTGTATCCAAGGTCGTGCCTCCCACCAGCTGGGGGGATGAGAAGCAGTTGTCCTTGCAGATTAGAAACTGCAGACTGCCCCCTCTGAATACTATGCAGACTTAGAACATAGAAATGAGCTTTTTAGACAATTAGGGAACTTGACAGTAGCAGATGAGACTCAGAACTGAATCCAGCAATGAGATGGTTAACATGGACGGCCTGAGTGAGATGCATTACCTTGGGAGCAGAAGTAAGGAGCCCACATGGGAAGAGCCTGGCAGTGTGGAAAGAGGAAGCTGCAGCCTGTGCTTGTGTGGTCAGGGTTGGGGAGGTGTGCAGCATGGAGGGCCAGGACAGGAACAGCCAGGACCTGTGGGACTCTGCAATGCTGTTGTGTTCATAGTGAAAAATAAAGTGATTTGAGAAGCTGAATGTTTTAATGCAGGTTCAAGGGATATGTGCATCTCTTGGCCGAAATGAATAAGTGACTATTTTCTTTGACAATGATTTTTTTTTTTTTGAGACAGAGTCTCGCTCTGTCACCCAGGCTGGAGTGCAATGGCGCAATCTCGGCTGACCGCAACCTCCACCTCCCATGTTCAAGTGATTCTCCTGCCTCAGCCTCCCGAGTAGCTGGGATTATAGGCATGCACCACTATGCCCAGATAATTTTTTTTGTATTTTTAGTAGAGACGGGGTTTCTCCATGTTGGTCAGGCTGGTCTTGAACTCCCGACCTCAGGTGATCCGCCCGCCTCGGCCTCCTAAATTGTTGGGATTACAGGTGTGAGCCACCGCACCCAGCCCTTGACAATTATTTTTATCTGGCATTCCTAATGGCCCTAGCACCCTCAGTGCCTAGCATAGCCTCTGTAAGTGGCCGGTGGCAGCAAATGTTTGTGAATGAACAACTGGCCTACTGTTGGAATGACTGAATAAATCCTAGAATTGTGATTATAATAGTAACTAAATGAAGCAATACCAATTGCCACATTGGCTTTGGTAGAGTGGAGATGAATTTGGGCCTGGAGGAGGGCCTATCTCTCACTCCAGCATGGACTAGTAAATAAGAACAAGGACGTTGGTATCAACTGTCTTGGGTTCAACTCCCAGCTCAACCACCTGCTAACTGTGAGACCCTGGATGTATTATTCAATCTTTCCATACTTTGGTTTCTCTAAATTTAAAATGACGTGTAATAGTACCATCTGTGTGTATGTGTGTGTGTTAAGGGAGTTATATATGTGAGATGCTTAGAATCAGGCCTAGAACACAGCAAGGTCTCTGAAACTATTAGCTATTATTATTAGTTGTAAGAGACAAATAGATAACATCGGTAAACAGCATCTGGCACAAAACCTCTGTTCAATGCTTATCACCTGTTTCAGACACGGGCTACCTGGTTACAATTTTATACTGTATTTCACTTCCTTTTTTACCCCTTCACCACTTAAAAATAAATACAGCTCCAAGTATATTCCCAAATCAAATTATATTTAAGGTTTCAATTAATTAAGCAGTTACCAGGGAGAGGTGATTGTTCAGTAAGGACAGAATGCACCATGCCTTAATAATTACAGTTTTAAAAAACCTTGGCATTTGTGTTCCCAGTGTATTGAATGGTCCTCTGTCTCAGGCACGTCAATGGTCCTTGATCAAATGTCATAATTTTGCCAGGATCCAATGCATCAGAAACCCAATGGCCATCCTCACAGACACTCTGAGGGCGAAGTGCAGGAGAGACCCCGCTGCGTGGTATTCCAGGAGCCCCTTCAAACCAGGACCACCGCAGACTCAGCAGCTTCCTCCCTGAGGGGACAGGGGAATTTTAAAGCGGGACCCTTGGGCAATCCCCCGGCTCTTACCCAAACGGTCACAGGGTCTGCAGCGGGTGCAGGACACTGATGGCTTCTCCTGAGAGGAAATGTGACCAGGGAGAAGTGCTGGATAAAGGGAACTTCTGGGCTGGCTTTGTCCAGAAATTTCCTGTTGAGTGTTTCACTTCACGTTTAGGAAAGGATTGAGGAACTCTTGGGAATCCAGCTAACAAAGGTTTAGAACGCAATGAAAAGAAATTCAACACCCATGTGTGGCTCTCAGGGCCTCCTGGGACATGCTGCTGCATGCTAAGGCCAAGGAGACTTGAGATTTGGCCTTTCTTCTAAGAAATGGAGCCAATTTTACATCCTGTCTTAGTTTCTCAACTTTCTGGTGGTCCTGAGCATGCACTTGGCATTTGTCTTTTTTTCCCCCTCCAGGTTTAAAAAGAAGAAAAATACAGGAAATACTGAAAGTGGCTTATTTCTTCACGCACACCCACGCCTTTTTGCAAAGTGCACCAGAATAACCACCACCCTTCCACTCCAAAATGCGTTCCTGCTTATTCTAACCCTTTATACCAATAACATTGTCCCAAGCCAGACAAATTGAAATAAAACAAAACAAACAAACAAAAAAAACAGGCCAGACCAATGAATATAATACTTATATTAAAGTATGCATTAGAACATCATGCAGGAAAGAACCTATATCTTTCAAAGAGAGCATTTTCTTAGTACTTCTCCATAGGTTTCAAAGAGCAATTTTTGGAAGACTGGAGAGAAAAAAAAAGAGTGCAGGTTTTCTTTTCATTTCATGGATCCTTAACCCATATTTAATGCAGGCTCTGGATTTTAGGCACAGCAAGTGTGCTTGTAATTATTTCAAACAGTTAAAAAAGCTAGTTAATGATGTTCAACATAAGTAATCATGTTAAATAGTAAAATTTAATTTCTTAAAAACTTAAATCCTCATATCTTCTGGAATGCATTGTACTGTAGGATGTCTGAGTAAATTAAATTCTCTCCTGCACACTAAAGCATCAATTTCCTTATGGTAATTATCTGCTAGATTGGATCTGTCAGAGGCAGGGAAGCAAGCCTGACATTATACCCTCTTTACAAAAAATGATTACAAAAAATTAAGACGAATGAGTAAAATTAAGGCTGTGGCTGGTAAGCCTCTATAAAGCTCTCATGGATCACTCTACAGAAGATACCATTGTACTGGGGACTAAGCTTTTAATGACTAGCCGTATAATCAGGTGAAGTCCATTAAAGAAGGGCAGAAGTAACCGATCACAGAGATAACAGTGAGAAATGATTTTCCGCCAAGTAGAAGCAATTTATTAAACACAAAAACGCATTTCTAACGCAAGTGTCTGGATGGATAAGGAACTTGGTGAAGGTGACAGGATTTATTTCCTGGAAAGTTTGAAAACATGGTAATGCACAGGGGTCTGTATGTGCTTTTTCTTTGCCTTTGGGGTCTTGAAGGGTTCCAGGTGGAATTCCCCAGGGTTCTGGCAAAGCCAGCTGCACAGCCAAGTGCCTTCGGGGTCAAGCTGCCACTCGCCTCTTGAGTTCTCTGGTCTAGATTCCTCAGAAGCTAATTCGACCAGAGATATCTTTCAAATCTGTGCTGGACTCTCACTGACTGCACCATGGATAACCAAACTGTTCATCTGCTGTTGTTAAACCCAGCCATGTGTGAAAGCACTTAGGGAATATAATTGCATGGCGATCAGGGCCAGCACATTGGTTTAACTAACTCTAAGGCAAAGAGAAAGCAAAATCCCCATGGAATCATGAGGAAAGCTGCCTGAGCTCAGGGCATAAATTAATAAAGAAAAATGCCTGAGTTGGCATTCAAGGCCCAGGAGCAGCTACCATCTGGCCATGTCCCGAGTCCCTTCCCTGCTGTCCCAGAAGTGCTCTCTGCTAGTCCTGGTCATGCTTTTTTTTGGAGGGCTATTCCTTTCCAAGAACTCTCTCCTCCTTGCAAGTGACTGAGATTGCGGGTCAATCCCTGCTCTGCAGTGGTCTTCCCCTCTAGGTCTCAGTTTTACTGATCTGGAAAATGGGATCGTTAATGACAGTATGACCTGTCAGGTTTACTGGAGCATACGAGAGCTCCGGGCTTGTTGAGGTGCCGGCACATACATACTAACTGGACTGCAGGATGGTAGCCTTCACCCGGCTTCACCATCAGCTGTGTGTTCCCATCTTGCCCCTTCTCTGTGAGCCCCATGAGTGCCAGGAATGTGTTTTGTTTCCCATTGTATTCTCAGCACCCAGTACAAATGCCAGCAGATAGTAGATGCTTTAAAATGATTATTGAATGAAAACCATGAAGGCACAATCGGAATTTTTCTAGTCATGAGTGAAAACTAGGGGCAATGAATTTTTATTTGTAAGCCTTGGTTTACCTCCATTTGAATGCTATAGATAATCTGGTGTATGGCTTTCTTGCATCTCTGGTACTAACGAAAGCAAACAAGCTTTGCGTGAGCTGTGCACACTCAAGACTACTAGCTTGCCGACATAAAAGCTATTAGCTTAACTCATGCCTCAGCATGAAGTGTATGTGAGGTAGTTTTCCAATGACAGTTTTGCCATGGACATGCATGGCATTTCCTAAGGCAATCCCAGGAGCAAAGGCAAGCTTCTTTGGGAGAAGTAGCAGCACCATTGAAAGTAGCAGCACCAGGCAGAGGCCAGCTCAGATGGTTATTAGAGGCAAGCTATCATCTCAGTCCTCATGATGGTGTTCAGAGCTCTTCATGGGCTTGTCGCAGGTTCAGCATGAGTTCCTTCTCTCCCTGCCTGCTCTCTCAGCAAAGCACCGGGCCCAGCTGGGTCTGTGTCATTGCTCACACTGGGCATGTGGTTGGCACGCTTGCTCCCTTTCTTTATCAGAAAGACCGTGAGCATTCTTAAGGCAAAGTACTCTGAGACGGCTTTTCTAATGTGCTCAGGGAAAATAAACTGCTTTCATTAAATTTTGTTTATATTTCCATAAAAGCACTGCCAGCTAATTGGATATGTGTCTGTTGCTCCAGGGAGTTAGTTATTTGAAAGCACAGCACATATTTTTTATTCTCATCAATGGTCTGGAAACCTTTCCTGATATAACTGGTAGCCAATAGAAAATAATCTTACTCCTAAGTGACAATGAATATAAAATGTGTCCAAAGGATGGTGCAAATAAGTATGTACCTATTTGATTGAGCAAGCCACCTTTGCCTCTAAACCCTGAACTCTGATGATCTGCCGATTCCTTTCTGGTCTCTTCCCTTTTTCCTCCCTGTTGTCAATATTAGTCATTTCTCATAGCGTAAGTTTTGTTTGTTTACCAACTATGGTAAAATACTCATGACATAAAATCTATCATCCTAATCACTTTTAAGGGTATATTTAAATAGTATTAAATACCTGTCGTGCAACCATCACCACCATCCATCCCCAGAACTTTTTCATTCTCCTAAAGTGAAACTCATTAAACACTAATTCCCCATTCCTCTCTCCAACCACCAGCCCTAGGAAACCACCGTTCTTCTTTCTGTCTATGAATATGACTTCTCTAGATACCTCATATAAGGGGAATCATCCTCTATTTGTCCTTTTGTGACTGCCCTATTTCAGTTAGCACCATGCCTACAAGTTTCATCCATGTTGTAGCATGTGTCAGAGTTTCCTTCATTTTAAGGCTGAATGATATTCCACTGTATGTATAGACCACAGGTTGTTCATCCATGCATGCATGCATCCATCCATCCATCCATCAGTGGACACTTGGCTTGCTTCTACCTTTGGGCTATTGCGAATAACACTGCTATAAAGTATTTCTTTAAGACCCTGCTTTCAATTCTTTTGGATATATACCCAGAAGTGGAATTACTGGATTATATATTTAGTTTTTTGAGGAACTAGCATATTGTTTTCCATAATCACTGAACCATCTTACATTCCCACCTTCAGTGCACAAGGGTTCCAATTTCTCCATATCCTCACCAATATTTGCTATTTTTATTTATTTTTTGAGACAGTTTCACTCTTGTTGCCCAGGCTGGAGTGCAGTGGCACGATCTTGGCCCACTGCAACCTCTGCTTCCCAGGTTCAAGTGATTCTCCTGCCTCAGTCTCCTGAGTAGCTGGGATTGCAGGCACGCACCACCATGCCCAGCTAATTTTTGTATTTTTAGTAAAGATAAGGTTTTGCCATGTTGGCCAGGCTGGTCTCGAACTCCTGACCTCAGGTGATCTGTCTGCCTCAGACTCCCAAAGTGCTGGGATTACAGGTGTGAGCCACTGTGCCCGGCTGTTGTTTTTAATAGTAGCCATCCTAATAGGTATGTGGTGACATCTCATTTTAGTTTTCATTTGTGTTTTCCTAATGATTAGTTGATCAGTTTTCACATGCTTATTGATCATTTGTGTATCTTTTTTAGAAAAATATTTATTCAACCCCAATTTTTAATTGAGTTATTTGTTATTGCTGAGTTAAAAGGTAATTTATATATTTTGGATAATAGTCTCTTATCAGATAGATAATTTGCAAGTATTTTCTCCATTCTGATAGTTGCCTTTTTACTCTGTTGATAGTGTTCCCTGATGCACGGAAGTTTTTAATATTGATGTTATCTAACTTAATTATTTTATTTTATTTTTTACCTATATTTTTGGTGTCATATCCAAGAAGCCATTGAAAAATCCAACATTACGAAGCTTTTCTCCTGTGTTTTCTTGTAAGTGTTTTCTGGGCTGGATGCGGTGGCTCATGCCTGCAATCCCAGCACTTTGGGAGGCCAAGGCAGGCAGATCACTTAAGGTCAGGAGTTCAAGACCAGCCTGGCCAATATGGTGAAACGCTGTCTCTACTAAAAATACAAAAATTAGCAGGGTGTGGTGGCACACACCTGTAATCCCAGCTACTCAGGAGGCTGAGACAGGAGAATCGTTTGAACCTGGGAGTTGGAGGTTGTAGTGAACCGAGATCGCGCCATTGCACTCCAGCCTGAGTGACAGAGTGAGACTCTGTCTCAGATGAAAAAAAAAAAAAGAGTTTTCTGGTTTTAGGTCTTCCATTTAGGTTTTTGATCCATGTTGAAGTAATTTTAGCATATGATATAAGTTAAAGGCCCTAATACTCTTATATAATAGTACAAGTTTTATACTAACAAATTTTGGTCTTTTTAAAAAAGTTTATGAAACTCACTTTTCCCTTAAAAGGGCAAGGAAGAGTAAAGATGACACTATGAGGGACAAAATAAATCTTATCATACCATATTTGTATCCAATGACACCCAACTCAACAAATATTTGTAAACTTTGAGTACAAATTTATATAGAAGCAAAGAGAAATACATGCCTTGGTTTGCACCAGAGTGTGCTATGCTTGAATGTTTGCATTTAGGGCAGAATCTTACTTCTTAATTGACAGTACTGCAAAGTCAGGAGAGAGGAGCTAGTGACAATGGTGGGAGAAAGCTTTTTGAGACGTTGTCGTTGCAATGGGAAATCTGGGGAAACCACTGTTTTTCCGTGTTAAACACTCCCATCACCATTGTGTGATCAGGACATGAGGGAGATACTGTCTCCCAGGAGGTCTGAAATGAGTGACCAGGCCCAATAAATTCACATGAAAGTCTTTGAAACTAAAAAGAATTAATGCAAATGGACAGCCTAAGGTGCAGGAGTGGGACCATAGACAGGAAGAGTGCTGAGAGTCAAGAGCTGGAAAGAAGAAACACATTAGAACAGGTGAAGTGGTTGTTTAATACCTTTAATAAACCCTGCGTTATCTGTGGGCAAGTTTCTAGGAGGCCCATTTGCATGAAAGCCCTGTGTTCCTGAGCAAAATGGTGAAGGAACCACCAGGGATGAGAGATCTGGTCCCTGCATCGAGGGAAGGTAGACCTGGAGTCACAGGGTACAGTGAAATCTACCAGATAAGCAGACTCTGGCTGGACTGCCTTGGCCTCACTGGGCTCCAGGTCTGGGCCATTGATTCTTGAGAGTGACTTGGGTATAGCCCAGGCTAAAGGTGGCTGAATGCCCTCATGTTCTCCCAGCCACCCAAATCCCTAACCTCTCAGTGATGTTATTGGATGGGGCTTAGGCATCTACGACTCTTAAGGTTGTGTGAATTGAAGTCCAAGGTGAGTGAAACTTCATGGTCCAGCTTTGTACTCAGGGCTTTGCATGTGAGTTCCTCCTCTGTGGCTCTGAAATGAATCACCAGAAAGATGACATATACATCAAAGTCATCATGACATTTATCTATTGCCATAAATTGGAGGCTTATATCCCTCCCAAATTCATATATTGAAATCCTAACACTCAAGGTGAGGATATAAAAAAGAGATGAGGTCTTTGGGGGTGATAAGGTCATGAGGGCCAAGCCCTTGTCAACGGGATCAGTGGCCTTATAAAACAGACCCCAGAGAACTTTCTCACCCCTTCTGCCCTGGATCGCTAAATCTATGGGCACCTTGACATTGGACTTCCCAGCCTCCAAAACTTTGAGAAACAAATTTTTGTTGTTTATAAACCACTCAGCTTAAGGTATTTTTGTTGTTCTTTTTTTTTTTTTTTGAGACAGGGTCTTGCTCTGTCACCCAGGCTGGAGTACAGTGGTGCGATTACGGCTCACTGCAACCTTGACTTCCTAGGCTCAAGCAATCCTCCAACTTCAGCCTCCCAAGTAGCTGGAACCACAGGCATGCACCACCATGCTTGGCTAATTTTTGTTTTGTTTTGTTTGTAAAGATGGGGTTTTGTTATTGTTGCCCAGGCTGGTCTCAAACTCCTGGGTTCAAGCCATCTGCCTGCCTCTGTCTCCCAAAGTGCTGGGATTAAAGGCATGAGCCACTACACTTGGCCAAGAGAAATTTGTTGTAGCAATCTAAAAAGACCAAGACACCTATAATTTCAACAAGCACCTGAAGTAATCTACACAATCCTTATAGGTGCTTCATGGTTGGCAAATTTAGTCAGGGATATTCTTGTTAGTCACAATATCCTAAAGATGGAGATGAAAGAGAATTTAGAAAGCGACAACTTCAATTCACAGAGGGGTCACCTGAGGCCCAGAGATACCATGTGACTTGCTGGAGCTGGCCGAAGGCAGAACTCGCTGTCCTGGGCCATCTTTGCTACGTCATTTCTACTCCTGTAATTCCTTATAGGCCAGTTGACAGGATTTAGTGATTTCTCAGACAGTCATAAAATGCATGCCATCATATCAGGTGCTTTTGCCTAAGTAATTATAGACTAAGTTTTAATTATTCAATTGGCTAAACAATGTTTTGACACGGTGGCAGTCCATACAAAATATTTAATTATTCTGTAGGAAAGTTAATAGCAGGAAAGCACAAACTGTGCTTCAAAATGAACTCAGGAGCCATCTAGGATGTTAAGAGGAGACCTCACCCTCATTTTATGTAAAATCAAGGGAGCAGGCTTTTAGTTAATAAACAGATGAAAACACTTTTTTTGAATTAAAATAGCAAAAAACCAGCTTCATATTGCAAAAATTTGAGAAGGCTCCACGGTGCATTCTCCTTCCTGAACAAAGACACGGATGCAAGTAAGGGGCCCTCAGTGACAGTGGAAATTCTCGAAGAATAGAGCTGGACTAACATGGGATTTTGCCGTCGGTGGACAGCATGAGAGGGCAAAGGCTTTGTATACTGAACAGCTTCCTCCTACCTGGCCAGCTCTGTCAGATTCAGAAAGGAAACGTCCTTTATTTTGTTCTCCACTATGCCTCAGCTGCAGCCCACTGCCTGAGGGGTTTCACAACACCCTCACTGTGACTATCTCCTGGCAAGCAGCCCTATCAACACGCCAGCTTCTCCCACAAATCAGCACACAATGGTGCTCATTCCATAGAAAATCTTATCCAGGTGTCTGCACAAGTGACCATCGTGCAGAATTCTTTTTAGCCATGCTGTGTGCCAACGACTCACTTCCATTTGTAGCTAGAATTTAGTGCATGTTTTCCTGAGACATAACAGGCATTTAGTAAATGTTTCCTAAAGTAGTGAAAGATTTACGTCAGTGAGTTCGGAATTTTTTCAATTCATCCTCAGCATTTTAGGAATTGTATGAGACAAGATCGTAGAGGTGTAAATAGATACAACTTTCTTTGTCTCATATATGTGAACTTCAATTTCCTTCTTCAAACTTCAGTTGAGTTTCTGAATATATGCCAGGCATTTTTTCTGCCCCTAGAGGACATAGTTTCCAGCTGTTTAGGACCAACAAGGCATACAGATAAAATATGAAAAAAATCCATTAATAGATAGATATGTGCCTAAGGTGCAATGAAAATGATAATGAAGGAGTCATTAATCCCCCCAGTGGGTTAGGAGGACTTCACAAAGCATAGGATATTACCATGGGGTCTTTAAGTTTAGAGTGGGAAAGTTGGTGGGGAAAGGCAGGCATTCTAGGCAAAGGCGAGAGAACCTATAAAGAGGTGCAACACAATTCCTGGCAGCTGCCATGGCAGCAATGGGATGGGATGGGATGGTGGCAGGCAGAAGGTAGCCTGGAAAGAGAGGAGATGGGGACCCTGTGACCATGTTCTAACAGACTGCTGTGTCCTGAATGGGCTAGAGATTTGTTGTAAAGGGAATGGGAGCCATTGAAGTATTTTTTTAAGCACGGAATTAAATAAACAAATTCATATTTTAGACCCATCATATAGTAACACTGAGGAAGATGGATTTGAATGAGAATCCATGTTCCCCAGAATAAGAGAAAGAGGGAGAAAGGGAGGGGGGTAGAGAGAGAGAGAGAGAGAGCGAGTGAGAGAGAAAAGAAGAAGAATAAGAAAAAGGAGGAGGAGGAGGAGAGGAGGAGGAGGAGAGGAGGAGGAGGAGAAGAGGAGGAGAAAAAGGAGGAGAAGGAGAGAGAGAGAGAGAGAGACCCCACTGAAAGGCTATTACAAAATATCAGGCATAAAACATTGAGGGTCTGAAATGGGGGAAAATGAGAGTTAGGAATGGAGAAAAGAAGATTTAAAAAATTAGTAGATACATTTTTTAATATCTATATGCAGGGCTCCTGACTACAGGACTGGATCCCTGGATGGGGTGTCAAGATTTATTTGTGGGTCACCAGCAGATAGAAGCAACTGAACACACCTTAGTAGGGCAAGTTGCACATGAATGTTATTTTCCTGTGTTTAGTTTCTCTCCTATTCAAAACTTCCTGTAGTTGATTCAAACTCATCTTAAAACACTCAGAAATCTTTATAAATCTTTACTTGACTGTTATTTACAGGGAAGAGTCCAAAGTTCACATATTGGCATTCAAGGATCCTTTAAGATCTGGCCCTAGCCTGCCTCCCATTTTCCCTGTACCTGCAGTTCTCAAAGAGTTATTTGAGAAAACTTGGGATACCCAGTACCTTTCAGCTATCTGTGAGGTCAAATCACAGATAGGAAAAAAGTCCATTGGAAGTGTGTATTTGGTTGAAGTGTTTGACTAGAGAAGCGAACCAGTAAGGTACCTGTGTTAAATGTGTATGTGTATGTATGTATATGTGTATACACACACATAGGTCATTTTTAAAATGATTTTAGTACAGAGTGGGCCGGCTAAGTAGCCTATACCAGGCTGCCCCGATTCTGAGGCTGGAGCCCGAAGCCCACTGGCAGGCTGTCAGGCAGGAAGATCACCAGCAGCCTGGAACCACAGTGCTGAGCTGGACAGATGGAAGCCTGTGTCTGCTCTTGTTGCCACTGATCTTGTTGACAAGGGCGTGTGGTGAAAACTGGGGTCCTTCCTCAGGGAGCAAAGCACATCTGGCCCAGGAGGCAGAGAAACTGAGGAGGCTCCTGAAGAGGGGCCTCTGTTCCCAGCATTTGACAAACAGCTGGGGAAAATGTGTGCAAGATACAAAATGGCCATTGCTTCTCTCCCACCTTCTAACTCCCTTCCTGAGAAAATCTTCCTTATAGCCCACTCTTACCAAAAACATGCTAGAATGGAAGTTCTGGGGAAAGGAGTTCAACTTGGCCAAGTTGATGCATCACAGAACCACCACAAAGCAATGGGCCAATCAATTTTCAACAGAACACAGTTTCCAACAGTACATGGCAAATAATTTTGCAAAAACTACCTCTTGTCAATTTTTGGTATAGAATCAAGGAATAGTATCTGTAATATCCAAAAAAATATTAAAATACTCCTCTCCTTACTAATTATCTGTGTGAAGCTTGACTTCCTTCATATTCTTCAACCCAAAATACCTATTGCCACAGATTTGGAATGCAGAAGCAGGCATGAGAATCTGGCTCTCTTCTGTTAAGTTGGACATTAAAAAGATTTGCAAAAATATGCAATGACACTCTTCTTCTTAATTTTTTTGTTTTGGGAAATATAGTTATTTTATTTAAAAAGTAATTATTTGTGTTAACATACAATTATGTTATTATTATTATGGTTTCAAAATGAATTGATCCAGATTCTGAATTTCTCAATTTTAATTTATAATATAGTAAATATCGATAATGTAACCCATATGATCAAAAGTCCTTGGGAACCTTAATAAGTTTAAATGGTGTTAAGAATTCCTAACATCAAAATGTTTGAGATCTTCCCACATGATGGAGGGAGTCATCACTTCGAGTCTCTCAAGTGGAGCCAGGAATGTTCTCCTTACTCCCCCCCCCATAGAACTCCTGATATTCTTCAGGGCTTTGCTGAAGTCATTAACCCCAGGAAGTGGCCTGTTCTCCCCTGAAGCAGGAGCCTCCATTCTTCTCTTAGAGTTTCTTAGGTAACACCTTCTTCTCCTTGGACCTTGCCTCGCCTATGGGATTTATCTCTGCAACCAGAAAACATCACATGCCCCTGGGGAAGCAACCTTCCTTCCTCCCTCCTTCCCTCCCTCCCTCCCTCCCTCTCTCCTTTCCTTCCTTCCTTTGTTCTCTTTTTTTTTTTTTTTTTTTTTTTGAGACTGAGTCTTGCTCTGGTACCCAGGCTGGAGTGCAGTGGTGCGATCTCGGCTCACTGCAACCTCTGCCTCCCAGGTTTAAGTGATTCTCCTGCCTCAGCCTCCCAAGTAGCTGGGATTACAGGCATGTGCCACCATGCTTAGCTAATTTTTGTATTTTTAGTAGAGATGGGGTTTCACCATGTTGTCCAAGCTGGCCTGGAACTCCTGACCTCAGGTGATCCACCTGCCTCGGCCTCCCAATCTTTCTTTTCTTTCTCTTTCTCTCCTCTCTCTCCCTCCCTATTTATTTATTTATTTTTCTGTTTTTAAATCAAGCTCTCCTGTGTGTCTTAGACTTTTGGAGACACATCCTGGGGTTCATATGCCTCGCACTTTAGGAGGCACAACTTGGGGAGTCTGTATGTCTTGGACTTTAGGAGACGATGTGAGAGCTTGTTTTTGAAAAAAGAAAGAAAGATGGTGGCTCCTTATATTTCAGGCTAATGTATTGAATTTCCAGACAAGCAGCCCCAGAACTGTTCATTTATTCTGAAGGGGAATGTGCACAGAGAATCAGATGTTCTTTTGAAAAAAATTTACACTTCCATCTGACATGGGCCCAAAAACTGGAATTAGCGGTATTTTCACAGAAATAGTTTCTCTCTTTTAGTAATATTTAGAATGAGTGGTACTTCAATAAATATAGTTCATAGTCATTTGCAATCAGAATATCAGTGGTCTGACACTGGTTGGAGGCAGATCTCTGCTAGATGCCTAAACCCACCATGAGCTCGTGTGTAACCTTGGACATGCTGTCTGGATTCTAGTTTCCTCATCTGTAACATATAAGAAATAATACCTACCTTGTAGTGTGGTTGGAATAACTAGATGAAATACTACCAGCAGACCCACATTGTAAGCAATGAGGTTGGGGAGCAAAGGGAAGCAGCAGACAAGAGGAGGGATGCTGACCAGAGCAATAGGTGAAAGAAAATGATCTGAAGGAGAAAACACAGGGAACAAAAAGGGAGTAATTATGAGTACAGACACAGAAGAAAAAGTACTGGAAATTTCTGACTTTCCACCTCATGAATTTTAGGTTTAAATATCTTATGCTAAGGGGACTGCTTGGAGTTCTGGGTGACTAACCATTCATCCATCTATCTATCTATCCATCCATCCTTGTTGCAGATATTTGCAAATACGTAATAGTACCTGGCTACATACATTACCCTCATTCACACCAAGAGGAATAAAACATGACTTTCAACAAGAGGAATAAAACCAGACTTAAAGTAACAGGGAAAATAATACATACAAGGGTCCTTTCATGACAATGAGATCACTGCTATAACATATTACAGACAAAACCTAAGTAAGGCAATATTGGAAGTAACATAAATGTGGGGTTTTATTTGAGAGCTCTGGATTCTAGGCTGACTCTCAGCCTCCAGTGCTGGTGCCCACATGAGTCCTGGTATCCCTGGTTCCTCAGCATTGCCAGAGGCCCAGCCTGGCTGGAGTAAGAGGACATGGTTGGCTGGGCACAGTGGCTCACGCCCGTAATCCCAGCATTTCGGGAGGCTGAGGCGGGGGGATCATGAGGTCAGGAGTTCGAGACCAGCCTGACCAACATGGTGAAACCCCATCTCTACTAAAAATACAAAACTTCGCCGGGCGTGGTGGTGTGTGCCTGTAATCCCAGCTACTCAGGAGGCTGAGGCAGGAGAATCACTTGAACCAGGGAGGCAGATGTTGCAGTGACCTGAGATTGTGCCGTTGCACTCCAGCCTGGGTGACAGAGAGAGACTCTGTCTCAAAAAATAATAAAAAAAGAAAAAAGGGGACATGGTTCGTCATGATGGCTCCTGGGGCTGGGCAGGATGGGGAAGGGCTACTTGTTACATGGACAGTACCTGCAGTCCAAGAAGGGGTGCCAAGACGTGTTTCAGAGGATAATGATTTTTAATATTCATGATTGGTAATATGTATTGATTACGTCTAATGTGCCAGGTACTTCTGCATATTCTCTTCTTCAACACCCACAACAACCCTACATCTTCCCAGTGAGAAATGAGAGGCTTTGAGGACATAAATTCCATGCCACAAATCAGCGTGAGTGCTGGATCCTGTGTCCTAACCTTTCCCGGAGCAGCACACTGACATAGGCCAGGTGCATGGCTTCCCGGGTAGGGCCTAGTGCAGCACACAGCCACTGTCCAAGGAAATAGGTTATGGCTTTAATGGTATTTCCATGTGAACTTTGAAGTTGTAGAAAGTTAGAAACTTAAGGAAATAAAAACTAAGTATTAGGGAAAATTTCCACCAAGAAGGCAAATACTCTTGTCCTGCAGCCAGAGGCAGGGGTACATGAGCGTCAGTCTCAGCACAGTTGGAATTTCCGCATGCCCAGAACGGCTGCTCCTCTCCCTCACCCCTGCTAAACATCTCTCCTCCTGCCTCTCCCTGCCCCATTCAGTGCTGCCCCTCAGGCAGGAAGTGAACAGGAGCAATTCACTCACAAGAGGTGCCTCTGGGGAAAAGGGTGGCCTCTCTGCAGGGTGTGCCAGAAAGGAAGGGGTGCTGTCACTGTGAAGAGGGCTGGGGCTTGCTCTCAGGAGCCCCAGACTCCAGGAACCTCGAAGGACAAACCATGAAGAATTGAAAGGAACTAGAATCAAACCACAACCAAAACAACGTCACTGCCCTGCCTTAGCTAAGCTAACCTTTTAAGCAGAAGAGGGTAAAGGTTTTGTAAAGGTCCCAGTGGTTTGGAGAAATATCCCATGCTTTCACCTCTACAGCACCATGGAGTTCACACATGAGCTCCAGGAGCCCTCCCCAGGGATAGCCTGGCATCCAGCATGAGGATCTGGCTGTCAAACTGGGTGAAAGGCTGGGCCATGCACCCACGGGCAGCCCATGAGCCTTCACGGAGCCTGGACTCCATCTGGGGAGAATCTTCACTTGGTTCCACTGGTTTTCAGAGCCAAGAACTGACTTCACCACACAAGTGCTCAGAGTATCCCCAAAAGAGCAGCGACCACTCATCCTTGGGTGGTTGTGAAGTCCCCCGTGTGTAGATCAAAGGAATCCACATGTGCTCATGTGGGGCATTTACTCAAGACAGCTCCTCGGGAACATGAGAGGAAGGTGCTGGCCTGCCGGGCCTGGCAGCTGCTGTAAGGGGAGCACACCTTGGCCCAGTCTCTGCTGTGCATCCCCTTTTCTGGCTCTTCCTCCTTCCGTACCTGCTTCCTCAGCTCCTTGGCTGAGGTTCCCATCATTTCAGGGCCCTGCCTGGCCTTCCCGGGTGTCTGAACACCGCATGGCCTTCCCCTTGTCATCCTCGGAGTCGCAGAAAGCCCAATGACTCTTCCTCCCCTGTGTGTATTTTAGTTCTTACTCAGGAGCGGTCCTTTTATTTTGCTACTGGTAAATTCATTATTAAATAATTCTTGAAGAGATACAGGCCACTGATTTTCTGCAATTTGCATCACCACACTTTAACTTTTATTGAAAGCTGAGCCTTTTGGTCTTCTAGTTTTAGAAGTATATTAATATTTCTGTGACCTTTCCCAGATGGCAGTTGAGACATATTCTTTTAAAGAGCAAAACCGAGAAAATCAATAACCTAAAATGAATATTTCTGACCCTAGTTTAATGAGCAAATTAGGAAAGATAAGTTTTTTCCCAAAGAAAAAATGAAGTCAAGGGGACTTCTAAGTTCAAATAAAATGATATGTCTGCATCTATCCATATTCCAAGATATTCAGAGATGGATAGATACACAAAATATTAGAATATGAATATATTGATATATAACATGAATATATGAATATATCCATATTCCAATTTTTTAGACATGGATTCAGATACATCTTTTGATATGCTGTAGCACTTTACACCCCTTTAAATTCCATATTATATCTTACATAACCTGCTTGCATATTAAAAGGATTACACATTTAGTATTTGGATGACAAAATGAAAGATAAGAGAAGCTGTCTGCTCAGCATGGAGGGTGGCTGCCTCAACATAGACCAGCAGCAAGCACACAGCACCTTCTGTCTTCCTGCTGAATGCTCCTCTCTTTCCATAAACACTGGCCCAAGTATGGCAGGGCCAAACTTGCCAATAAAACCTGGATTTAGGCCAGGTGTGGTGGCTCACACCTGTAATCCCAGCACTTTGGGAGGCCGAGGCGGGCAGATCATGAGGTCAGGAGTTCGAGGCCAGCCTGTCCAATAAGGTGAAACCCCGTCTTTACTAAAAATACAAAAAACATTAGCCACGTGTGGTTGTACGCGCCTGTAATTCCAACTACTTGGGAGGCTGAGGCAGAATTGCTTGAACCCAGGAGGCGGAGGTTGCAGTAACCCGAGGTCATGCCACTGCACTCCAGCCTCGGCGACAGAGTGAGACTCTGTCTCAAAAACAACAACAACAACAACAAACCTGGATTTGATTTTGCAGCCATGAGCCTGCTTCCGGGGGGGGGTCCCAGTGGCAGAGGAAGGTAGAGTTGCAGTGGTTGTTCCCACCCCATCCACATTGTTGAGCTCAGTTCAGCATAAGCTGGACCTCACACTTTGAACACTGAGCTTCTTACCAAGGCACGTGCCTTAACAGAGGCCACTCCACCATGATGCATGCCAAGGAAGCAACCGGAAGGCCAAGACTTTCCTTAGAAACCAGTCCAGGTGCTCCCAGCAGCGTTTGACATGACTGTTATCCTTGTAGTCTATTTAGACAAGCTTTAGATTGTGGATTAGGAGTCTACAATTGCTCGCATGATCTTAGAATCATCCCAGGAAAGGACCCATAGGGCATCTACCTTGAAACACTGACTTTTTAGTAAACTTCTCAGGGAAGACTTTGGTTGTATCTGTCTTCTTAGATAACTGAGTATGAAAGCATAGTACTAAGCCATTAAATGTTGGGGAATATTTACTCAATATACTGATTTGTGATTGGAAGTCATTCTTTCTAGCAGGAATTAGACAGCAGTCAGTGTTCTGATACCACCCCCTACCCTCAGCTATCAGACATCAGTTCTCCTTGATTTCTGCTTTGCCCAGCATGGTTTCCACTCAGCCTGCAGCCCTGCCCTGAGCTCAGCAATCCTACATTGGAACTGTGCTTAGCACTGTGGGGTTGCCATCCCAGGGCTGTGTCTGGGCCCTGCCCATGGGTCCCTCCAGAGCAGACAGCCTCAATCCTGTGACACTGGCCTTCCAGTGCAGATACCCCAACCTTCCACAATGTGCACCCTACAACCTCAGGGCACCACACCCTCAGTGCCTCTTCCCCACCCCTCCTCTGCCCAGACACCTCTTCCTGCCTGTCCTCACTGGCCCATTGCTGTCTCACTTTATCTTTTATCTTGTGGCTTTGCCCATGGAAGATACAATAAAAACAATCTACCAGCACTGGAAACGTAGGTTAACACTGAACACTTTTTAGGGCTTTATTTCCAAAGTGTGCATGTAAGGAAGTAAATCTGTTTCCATTTACAGTTTACAAACTAGAACCAATGGCATTTGCCCTGGAAACCCAGTCTGGGTAACCAGCCAATTCTGGGCCGGCACAGAGGAAACCAGCGCTCTTCCTGTGCACCTGTAATTAGCAGGTAAGATGAACAGGGCTGAAACAGCTCTTCAA
Source organism: Hylobates moloch (assembly GCF_009828535.3). Taxonomy (NCBI): domain Eukaryota; kingdom Metazoa; phylum Chordata; class Mammalia; order Primates; family Hylobatidae; genus Hylobates; species Hylobates moloch. The sequence continues at coordinate 119,231,359 of NW_026652276.1, forward strand.
TGTCAATTTCACCACTCCATGAGGAATCTACATTTATGGAGGGTGAAATGGGAATTGCTTTGACAACAGTAATTGTGAGTATTACATTTAAACCAACCATAATGAAAAAAAAGTACAATGGCATCAAATAAAACCACAGTATTGTTTCTGAATACCATTTGGATAGGATGCATAAGGGTGTATTACAACACAAAGTAAAAGAAACAAAAAAACAAAACAAAACAAAACAAAAAAACACACTGAAAACCATGTCACCCATCCCAGAGTCTGTGCTGTGCTAAAGGGAGCAAATAGATTAAATTTGGAATATTTTCACTTATTAGAAAATAATTCTGGGTTGGTAAGTTATTTCTACTATTGGCTAATTGCCTTCTCTGACCACAAAGGCGATTTGGACAATTATTAGGACAGGGGCTAATTTTTTTTTCCTAAAACCAGCACTCCATTTTGTGCATGAAACACTCATGGGAAACAAATTAAACATGAAGCCACGTAGGTTTTAGATTTTTCTGTGTCCACTTTAAGTCCTTACAGTATTGGGAGATACCTTAGATGCTTCAGGAAATAGAGAAGATACAAATTTTATTAAAATGTAGCTAATGCAGGAGGAAGCAGACACACAGCCCTCAGAGTCATCACTGGTTGTCAAACTCGAACCTGGGTCAGGAGGACTCCATCAGTGGCTTATTCAAATGTCAGTTTTAAATGTGGAAACCTGGCTGAAGTGTTTAAGCTATCAGTTAATATATTTATTCACTTCAGCTTTGAGCTCCCTGGCAGGCAGGGGGAAGTGGAAGCACTTTACCGTATGTAATTTCACTCCTGTATATATTATAAACCAGCAGATTTTATAAGAGATTGAGGTGGGTGACTTATATGATTCTCATACTCTAAAACCAGTTTTTTTTTTTCAGGAGGGACAATCATTTTTCTGGTTCTAAATTATTAAAAGGAATGTTTTGGATAGTTTCTTATGTAAGACCTTTGAAGAGAAAGGGCATTGACTTTTTTATAACTTCTCAAGTTTTCCAGTTTTTAAGAACACATGCCTACTGTAGTAACAGTATAAAAGGGTAATCACCTGTAATCTCAGAACTAGTAACTATTTACCTTTTCTCTACATTCTTCTATGTATACATATATTTAAAATTTAAATAATTAAATACACACTGTTGTCATACCTGCTTTTGCATTTAACAATATTGCATATATATCTTTTCATGAAAATCAATACGAAGCTCTATTATCTTTTTTAATGCATATATTTCAGTACATTAATGTACAACAATTTATCACATTTTCTCTCTCTCTCTTTTTTTTTTCTTGAAATGGAGTTTCACTCTCGTTGCCCAGGCTGGAGTACAGTAGCCCAATCTTGGCTCACTGCAACCTCCGCCTCCTGGATTCACGTGATTCTCCTGCCTCAACCTCCTGAGTAGCTGGGATTACAGGTGCCCACCACCATTCCTGGCTAACTTTTGTGTTTTTAGCAGAGATGGGGTTTCACCATGTTGGCCAGGCTGGCCTCAAACTCCTGACCTCAGGTGATCCGCCCGCCTTGGCCTCCCAAAGTGCTGGGATTACAGGTGTGAGCCACTGTGCCCTGCCTATCACATTTTCTTTTGATGGGCATGTTGTATCGAACTTTGCATCTCAATAGGGAAGACACTAGGTTCAAGAGGCTGAAGAAGAGACCCAGAGACAGCAAATGAGGCATGGGATTTTATTAGGAGCATACATACAGGGCAGAGAGTCCAATGGAGGCAGGCTGGATAATAGGACCGCCTTAATTACAGAAATGGTGGTGGTAGCCTGAACAACATAACCACATAACCCAGTGGCAGCAGGCTGGGCAGGAAAACTGCAACTGCTTGCAAACAGCATGCAGTTTATATAGCATTTTCACTTAACATCCTCCTTCTACTGAACTCCACCTGCCAATCTTCATGAACCCAAAACTCAGGGCCTCAATCTCTTGTTCAGCCATGTTCCACAGGATGGGACAGGGGCTCAGATGTTTATCATAGATAAGAAACCAATCTCTGTGTTAGCCACTCCCAGATTCACTAGCTCAGAACACACATCAGGTGTGTCTGCCATAAGGGTCATTCTAAGAGTATGCTTAAGTTATTGCTATCAGTTGTGTTTACCCTACAGGACAGTAAGTTGTTTTCATTTTCTCTCAGTTAAATAAAATGCTGCACCTTTAATTCTTTATGCAAATATATTTGCTTACTGCGTGATTATTTGCTTTGACAAAATCCTAAAAGCAAAATGACCAAGTTGAAACCTACGCCGCTTGTGAAAGCTCTTAAAACATTTTGCCAAATATCCCCTAGGAAGCTGTTACCCATGTGAACTACTGGTGGTATACAGACATCTATTTCTGCTCATGAGCACCAGTTTGTGGGTGAAAAGCGAAATACTACTGTCATTTCTCTAATACTACTGAGGTGTAAAAATTTTATTGGCCATTCATATTTCTTATTTTTTATTAGTATCCTTTGACTTGTTTTTTTACTAGTATAATCATTTTAAAATCATAGGCTGTTTTTACAATGAGAATATGAATCCTTTGACATATTTTCCTGGCAGTTTTATCTTAAAATTTTGGTTGTATTTTTTATACTGAAAGTAGCTTTTTATTTCCTTCAGTGCCCTTTTCGGAAATTTTTTTCACACCCTCTACCTTGTAAACCAATTCCCCTGAATTTCCGAGTAATCTTTAACTTACCTATTTAAGTCTGTATTCCAGGAACAATTCATTTAGTGGATCTACATTTCTTTTTTGTTTCAAATAGTTGTCCCAATACCATCTATTGAAAAAAACCTATCCTGCACTCAGGAGTTCAAAATGCTTTCCTCTGTTCGATTCTAGTTTCCATTCCGCTTTGTGTTGAGTGCCATATTTTTTCATAGTATTGTACTTTTGTAATATTTTAATATGCTGCATTGTAACATCCTTATTTGCTAGAATAAGATTATTCGCATGGATTTTCTTCTTTCTCTTTCTTTCTTTCTTTCTTTCTTTCTTTCTTTCTTTCTTTCTTTCTTTCTTCTTTCTTTTTTCTTTCTTTTCTTTCTGCAGGGTCTCACTCTGTCACCCAGGCAAGAGTGCAATGGCGCAATCATGGCTCATTGCAGTCTCGGCCTCCAGAGCTCAAGCGATCCTTCTACTTCAGTTTTTTATTTTATTTATTTATTTTTTTTGGTAGAGAAGAGGTCTCACTGTGTTGCCCAGTCTGATCTTGAACTCCTGGGCTGAAGCAATCCTCCCGCTTTGGCCTCCCCAAATGCTGGGATTACAGGTGTGAGCCAATGCCTGGTTTAGCATGTATTTTCTCTCTCAGGTGAACAGTATAATTTATAACATCTTTCACCTAAATGCTATAAAAATGCCACAGTTCTCTGTATTTGTGTCATCTCTGCTGATAACTAAAAGCTGAGAGGGTGACTTTATAGAGGAGACGGTGCCTGGTGGGTAGGGAGTGAGGGGCAAGTTGTTAGTCCAAGAAAGCACAGCTGTGTTGGCTCCTGGTGAAAGAAATCATGCAAGACCAGAATTCAGAAACTGAAGAGCAGATGTGTATCCCTGAGACTATTTTCCATGGCTTTTGTGACTTTTAGTTGTAATGTTGAGCACAGAAGCCCAAATACTACAACTTACACCCACAGGTCAGGGTCAGGAACACTGGTAATTCTATGTTCTTCCTTGTTGTGACTGACCTTGGATTCTAGGTCTGTGGTGAGCAGGATTTGCATTTTATCTTCACAAGTGAGAAGTCTGAACAAGCAAATAAAGAGTCACCATCTCTCTTTTTCTGAATGAGGCCCAGGGATGCTACAGACAAAGCCAACATTCTTCTAGAAGCAGCACTGGGGTATTCAAGTGCTCTGACAGGTGTCTAGGTATCTGCACTGTAGAGAATGGAAAAATTATCTTAGCCTGGAAAATGCTAAGATCCAGTATTACTGAAGCCCTATCCAGGCCCAGAATGATGAAGAGGTGCCTCAGATTTTGAGGCCTGCCAGGGATGTTTACTGCAAAATGTAATCTCAGGTACCTACATTAACCTACTTCCTGAAGGAGGCTAATACTGCCCCATTTGTGTTTTGTTGAGAACATTCCAGAGTTGAAGATTTTTATTTGGGTCTTTTTTTTTTTTTTTTCCAATTTACTCTTTCTAAAAATAATGAAACTACAAGATTGGGTTCAGGGGGAACCATTCCTTTTGCATGCAGGCACGTCCGCCCTCAGGATGGATGGCTGTTGCCTTTCCTCTTTCATCCTGGTAGAACACTCACCATCGAAGTCTGTGTTGTCCATTGAGGCAATACATGATTCCATCACAAAGGTAGCTGACTTCCCCCTTTCTGTGGGAAAATCAGAACAAACTACCCCCAAAAGCACTTACACATTTACTTGGAGTTCTGAGGTATAACTATCTTGATCTTAATTTCTTAAAAGTCAGATACTTCTGAGACACTTCAGAAAAGTCTAGAAACACAGGGAGGGTTTTTTTTTTTTTTCAGTTTCTATTTGTTTTGTTTTTATAATTCATTGAAGGTTATCCAATTTGCTGAAAAAATGGAAGGGTAGGAGAGGTATAATATCTAAATTTAGAACACCTGGATTCTAGTTATAACTCTACTAATTATTAGTTGCGTGACCTTAAATACTTCACTTCTCCTGGTCTTAGTCTATTTTATTCATAAAATGCAAGATATTTGTAAAATGCCTGCTATAAGAATTTATTACAAGGTTGCAGGATCAAATGAGCTAAGGTTTACAAAAGCACTTTGTAAACTCCAATAGGCTCTGTGTATGTGTATATGTGTATGCAAATACTATATAAATATACTTTATGTGTATATTCCGAAGGCCAGAGGGCTCCTCCTCAGCCCACATACATCCCTGAGAGATTTTGGGACCTGGTGCTCTCTTTGGTCAAGGCCAGGTCCGGCCACACTCTAACCCAAAGTGGTCCTGACTTAGACTTCAGGACCCTCATGGGGACTGGGGAACACTTCTCTCTGAGGGAAACACTGGAGCAGGCCAAGAGAGGGTAGATGTTGTCCCCTTGTGTGATGTCCTCTGCGAGAAAAGAAGAACACACTTTCTCAGTAGCTCAGTGCTCCCACTCCCACTGACAGCATATGGATTTTTGACTAGATTGCCTTTGAGATTCTAAAATCTATGATCTGCTCTCTGCTCTAGAATCCCTGCACCGAAGTGGTCCGATGTGAAACCTCTAGGTAGACCCAATATTCCAACCCTAAAGAGGAATCTTCTGCCACACAGCCCCTGCTCCCCTGCTGCCGGCGGCTTGGGAGTCTGAGCCGCGGCTGGCCGGCGCCCGGTGTCCAGCTGAGCGCTGCCTGTGGGAGGAGAGAGGCGGGGCTGGGCAGGGACGCGCAGGCCAGCGGAGAACAGCACCGACCCCACCACACTGCGCTGCGCGGAGAAGCCGCCTTTATTTCCCACTGCCGCACAAGCCTTCCCCAGGCGGAGAGCTGGACAGCCTGCGCAGGGCCATCTCCTCTAGTAGTCTATGGTTTCTTTGTCCTTCTTGTTGAAGGGGTTGTATGGTCTCACAGTTGTGACCAGTCGAGACAGTGGAGCCTGGTGACGGAAGAGGTCAACTGCCATTTCTTTCTGTAAGACGCTGAGACAGTATGGGGAAAAAAGGAGGAAAATGAGACATAAAAGACATATACAAACATACAACCTCATCCAACTAATGATACCCGTGTGCGGGAAGGGGAGGAGAGAGCGCATTGCAGGCAGGGAGCGAGGATGACTCGTGCTGGGGAGCACTCAGCTTCAGGGATTGCACCTCTGCACTGCGCAGAGAATTATGGTGGGTGCTAGGGATGGGGGTGATCTGCAGAAAGCTACCCAAGGAAACCCACCGCACCGTGCCTGGGGAGGGCCCAGGGCACGCAGGGGAGAGCTCTCCGGGCTGGGCGGCTAGGGGAATCAAGAGGAGTCTCCTCCAAGGAGGAGTGAGGGGCGGACAGATAAGGCCCAGGGAAGCCAGGACAAGACATGGGGAGGGCAGACCTCACCCAGAGGGTAGGAGAAGACATGGGTGGGAGGGGCCCAGGCCTCACCCAGAGGCCAAGAGAAGACATGGGTGGGTCACCCAGAGACCTGGAGAAGACATGGGTGGGGGACCTGGGCCACACCCAGAGGCTGGGAGAAGACATGGGTGGCAGGGACCCAGGCGTCACCCAGAGGCCAGGAGAAGACATGGCTGGGTCACCCAGAGGCCAGGAAAAGACATGGTGGGTGGGAGGGACCCAGGCTTCACCCAGAGGCTAGGAGAAGACATGGGTGGAAGGGTTCTGGACCTCACCTAGGGGCTGGGAGAAGACATGGGTGGGGGTCCTGGGCCTCACCCAGAGGCCAGAGGCCAGGAAAAGACGTGGGTGGGAGGGGCCTGGGCCTCCCCCAGAGGCTGCTGGGGGAGGGTGAGCAAGGCTGGGTGTACAGGGTTTTACCGGCTCTGCCAGTGCATTTAAGCTGCCTGTTCCCACAGGAGGCTCATGACTGGGCTTCATTTTACTTTGCTTGTATACCCAGTAGGAACAAATTTGCCCTATCAAGTTTGGTGTGATAATTAAAATAATTTTTTTTAAAAAGCTTTGAAAATGTGGAATGCTTTGCAAGTGATGTTTCATCCCCTTGGGTTACTGGCATTCCCAAACTCCCTATTCTGCCTGGAGGGGGCTGTCCCAGTATCACAGGAGTTGGGCCAGCTATTATGAGCAACCCCACAAGCCCATGGCCTGAAGGAATTTTGTTGTGAATCTGTTGCTATTTGAATTACACACACAATGAAGTGCTTGTATTAGCAGCAAGTTACAATGCTGGTATGGAAAATTAAAAAATTAAAAATAATTAAAATTAACCCTCTATATAGTGACTACATCTAAAATGGCTTTGTTTTATGCTATGATCACCTTGAACTAATATTTTATTTTGCTTTATATATATAAATACACACACATACACATATGTATATTATATGTTGTGAGAAATGGCTGCAGAGGTGGGAAGGCAAGTTTCTGTGAAGGTTACATTCTGGTGGGAGGGTGTGGGCAAGAAATACTGGACTGTCATGGAAATCGGAGCTAGAAAAAGCATTTATGCCTGCGTTCCCCTTGCTCACAACTTTGGAGACAGGTCACATCCCTTCTTCTCCACCTCCAACACATCCCATCTCCTCACTTCAAATCTCTTTCAACTGTCCCTTCCTCTCAGTTTGCATTCCATCCCGATGTTCATCCTGAGGCACTGTGGGGGCCATATGCATTTTGCTCCAAATATAGTGTGGGAGTATATGGCCATGGACTCCTTTGCATCAAGTCCTAAACAACTTAAAACCTCCAAACAACCAGTGCAGTTTTCTCTATTACAGAGATCCAGCCAAATGCACTGTTCCTTGCCTCTGCATCAAGCGGATCCAATGGCCTCTCTCTTGTCGCCCTTCCAGTGTACAGCCTGGCAGGCAGGAGCATGTCACTTGACTGCTGGTGTCAGAATCCAGAGCCAGGAGGTTCAGGTTCAGGAGAGAGTGGGCAGGAAGGAAGCGAAGGCAGGAGGCACGGGAGATTAGCTGTTTGCTTTTTCAAGAAGTTTAGAAGTGAAAGGAATGAGAGGGGAGAACAGGGTGGCAGCTCACAGGGAAGCCACAGGGAGACTCCTTTGGGGTTCTTCATGAACAACGGGCCAGCTGGGAGAGGCCAGCACCGCGGGGCAGAAGGGAGGAAGCAGGACTGATGGGACCACAGGACTCAGAGCTCAGAAATAATGATCAATATTTTAGAAAAGTAAGAGTGTGTCTTCCTGGGGAAAAAGGGAGACAGCAGTGATGGAAATAGAGCCTGGGATGTGAAGAGGAGGAGGGGACACTAGCAGGGAAAATGAAGGGGTCACCTTGGGTGCCCCAGCAAGCAGCAGGCAAGACCAGCTGAGAGGGGCATGGGGAAGGGACTGGAAGCTCGTGTGGCACAGAGAGGTTTGAAGACAGCCACCATAGGAATGGCATTAGCTCTTAATAAGCGAGGAACCTATTGCAGAGGAGCAGTGAGAGTACAGTAGCGGCTAATATTCAGGAGTTCCCAGGGGATGCCCGTGTGAAGACGACTTCTTAGAAATAACAGGAAAAAATGCATCAGATCAAGCAGAAACAGTCAGGAGGAAGTTAGCTCACTATATTCTCATGACACTCATCAGAGAGAGATCAAGGCTCATACTTTCACTGGAAAGTTTTAGAAAAATAAATTATAGTGTTAGATACAATCAGAGTGATACTTTTTGATGTGAAGAGCCTGGAAGGCCCAATTTTCTGATCATAAGGGCCAGGCCTTCCTGCTAGAGGGCACAGTCCTTATGAAAGCACAGTGAGTTTTTACACATTTTAATTCCCTCCTGCCCCTCTGCACCATGCTTTTACATGCCAGAACACCACTGCTTGCCAGGAGCTGCTGTTAGGGGAGAAGGCAGAGGTGCAGGCCTTGACATCTGGGCCCAGAACGAGCCATCACTTAGTTGTGGGTGACACTTTGGTTAGTGTCACTTTCTCTAGAGAGTCATCTGCACCCTGAGAATAAGAATCCCAGAGAAGCTACCTCAGAGGGCGCTGGGTCCCCACTCGGGCCATGGATGACAGCTGTATGTGCAGTATGTGTGTATAGTGAGGGCCATGGATGATAGCCATGTGTGTAGTATGTGTGTATTGAGAGGGATTGCGAGGACTCCCAAGAGTCAGCTATGGGCCTGAATCTGGATATGAAAGTCTGGCTGAAAGATACAAGTTATATGCTCTGGCAGTAACAGTAGGGGACAGTTTTTCATTTAGAAATAGAGATTTATCTGAAAGATAATAGGAAACTTTTATCACACATTGGATGGCTTGATTATGTGTTGTGTAGATATGTTAGAGCAATCAGAGATCAGGGTGGGGTCCGAGATTTGGGGGTGAGAAGATGGATTGTGAACAAAAAAAGCAAAGGGATTAACAATGTTTATAGCTGCACTGACAAAGAATCTCTGCATCGGATCCCTCCTAAATCATGAACCAGCCACAAGCTTTCATCCCAGCTCTCTTTGGACAGTGAGTCTAAATGATCAATATGAGGATGTATTTAATTTTGACATTGTTTTATGTCCTTCACATGAAGTAAATATATATTACTTGTCTAAATGTCTGCCAGCTTTGCCTTTGGAAATGGATTTATAACATTTCAAAATATGTCTTGACATTGGCCTTGGCAATGATTTCTTGTGTATCACACCCAAAGCTTAGGCTACAAAAACAAAAATAAGTAAATATGACAATGTCAAACTAAGATACTTCTGTGCAGCAAGGGAAACAATCAGCAAGATGAAAAGGCAGCCTACAGACTGGGAGAAAATATTTGGGAACCATATATTTGATAAGGGGTTAATATCCAAAATTTATAAAGAACTCATACAACTCAATAGCAAGAAAACATATAACCCAATTTAAAAAATGGGCAAAGGACCTGAACAGACATGTCCCCAAAGACAACAAAAATGGTGAGCTGGTGTATGAAAGAGTGCTTAACATTGCTCATCAGGGAAATACAAACCACAGTGAGATATCACCTCACACCAATTAGAATGGCTGCCATCAAAAAGACAAGAGATAATAAGTGTTGATGAGAACGTAGAGAAATGATAGACTGTTGATGGGAATGTAGGTTGGTGCAGCCATTATGGAAAACGGTATGGAGACTTTAATTCCTAAAGAAATTAAACATAAAAATAACGTATTCCTTCTTTGGAGATATACTCAAAGGAAATGAAATTACCACCTCATAAAGATATCTGCATTCCTGTGTTCATTGCATCATATTCACAATAGCCAAGATATGGACACAACCTAGATGTCTGTTGATAGATGAATGGATAAAGAAAATGGAATATTATTCAGCCTTAAAAAGGAGGAGATCCTGCCATTTGTACAACACAGATGGACCTGGAAGTCATTTTGCTAATAGATACAGAAAGAAACATGTTGCACAATCTCACTTACTGTGGAATCTAAAAAAGAAATAAAAGGTGGAATATACAGAGATAGTGAGTAGAACAGTGGTTATGAGGGATTCAGTTGGGGGGGTGAGGCAATGGGAGATGTAGGTCAAAGGATGCTAAGTAGCAGACACGCAGGAGAAACAAGCCTGAGACGTAAGATTCATCATGAGGACTACAGGGCGTCACAGTGTATCGTATTCAGGATTTTTGCTAACTGAGTAGATTATAGCTACTCTGACCACAAGGGGAAGGGGAAAATGGGTAACTATGGAGATGATGGATATTAATATGTTCACTATAGTAACCATTTTACTATATACCCATATCTCATCATAATATCATGTTGTTAGGATGATATACACAACAGAATTTATTTTTTAAATACATGCAAATATTGAGACTGGGAAAAAAATGTGTCTTGAGAAAAAAACAAATGCAAGTTATTAGCCTAGAAAGCCATTGACCTCCTTTTAAAATGTTTCTCATCAAATGGCCTGGAGAGATGCAAGAAAATTACCAATCCAGAAAGTAAGACGTGTTGATAAAGCCTCCTGCTGGCAGGCACCTTAGAAAAGGCCACGCACTCAGGGCTTGTGGGATGCATAGAATTGTCTATACGCAGTGGCATACAACAGGCTGTTTGGGGCCCGAGATCCGCCCCCTGGGGTGCCTTTACTGTGCCATGAGGAATGCTTGCTGCCCTCAATTACATGGGACCAAGCCCCACTCCTTCAAGTCACTGCCTGAGCCACTCCTCTGTGAAGTCTTCTTTAGTGCCTCCTCCCAGAGCTCCAGGCAACTTGTGTGTGCCTGTTTCCTTATCTGTAAAATGGGGATAGTAACGTTCCCTTCCTCACAGGGTTCCTGGGACCATGACATGAGTTAGTACCCACAAAGCACTCAGCCAACAGAAGTGATTATTAGTGTTAAGACATTTTTCATCATCTTATGTATGCTACAATTGTTTATTTCTCATTGCGAGATGGTGAGCTCCTTGCAAACAGTTCTTGTGATTTATTGGAGCACAGTAAACATGCATTGACTTAGTAAAAGATCATGTGAATCCACCAGCAAATGGGTGAGTGAATAAAAAGATTAGCAGCTGGGTGGACCAGGAGCCACAGCCCAAGAGGCCCATGCATGGCAGCTGCTCCCATTCATAGCCATTGCCTTTCTGAAAGTTTTAAGAAGCTAATCAGAGCAGGAGCTCTGGCTTGGTACCCATGGCCTGACAGTCACCTCCTCAGAAAGCTCTCCCTCACCACCAAGCTCAATAAGCCCCTTCTGAGGAACTCTCTCCTACATCAGTCTTTCTTCTTCATTTCACTAGCTAAGATTATTATTTCATTTCTTCAGTTACTTGTGTGCTTCTTTACCGTCCATCTTTCGTACGAGAAAATAAGCTCCTGAAAGCTGGGACCTTGTCTGTTCATCCCTGTATCTTCAGTGTCTTGAACAGTGCCTGGCCCAGAATTGATGCTCAATAAATGTTTGATAAGGCCGGGCACGGTGGCTCATGCCTGTAATCCCAGCACTTTGGGAGGCCGAGGCGGAACCATCACTTGAGGTTAGGAGTTCGAGACCAGCCTGGCCAACATGGGGAAACCCTGTCTCTACCAAAAATACAAAAATTAGCTGGGCGTGATAGTGCACGCCTGTAATTCCAGCTACTAGGGAGGCTGAGACATGAGAATCTCTTGAACCCAGGAGACAGAAGTTGCAGTGAGCTGAGATCACACCACTGCACTCCAGCCTGAGCGACAGAGTACTCCGTCTCAAATAAATAAATAAATAAATAAATAAATAAATAAATAAATAAATAAAATGTGTGATAAACGAATGAATCCTCTACCAAAAGAATGTGATCTAGAACAAGCTCTCCTTTTGGGGGTGAACTGCCGTCCCTCTAGTCTGCCTTCCTACTGTGCTAGCATATTAATCTGCACTGGGCCAACCGCTAGACATCGTTCAGACTGTGTTTGCATTTTCAAAACCGTTTGCAATGCCAGGAATTCCATCAGGTGCTTTCAAATTTGAGTTATAATAAATGAGTAATGATGTGCTGCTTCTCATTAGTAGCTTCAAATAAAGAAAACTTTGGTAACCTTGCATCTAACATCTCCTGTTTTCTGGGATTCTTTTTGAGATGGAGTCTCACTCTGTTGTCCAGGCTGAAGCGCAGTGGCACTCTGAGCTCACAGCAACTGCCGCCTCCCGGGTTCAAGTGATTCTCCTGCCTCAGCCTCCCAAATAGCTGGGACTACAGGTGCCCACCACCACACTGGCTAATTTTTGTATTTTTAGTAGAGACAAGGTTTCACAATGTTAGTCAGGCTGGTCTTGAACTCCTGACCTCAAGTGATCTGCCCACCTCAGCCTCCCAAAGTGCTGGGATTACAGGCGTGAGCCACCATGCCTGGCCACATCTCCTGCTTTCAATTTGCAAAATGTGGGTTTAAAAATATGTGTGACTTTCAACAGAATTTTGTCTTTTATAAAAGTAAGGTGGCTGTTCACAAGAAGTAACTATGTATCTGATGTATGTTCCATGTGTCTTCTGATGGTCATGCAGAAGGGTGATGTGTGTGCACAGCTGTGAGTCTAAGAAGCAAAGATGCCATTCCTCTAATGCGCCTGAAATACCTTCATATGCCCCTTTTGGCCACATTCATAATAACATTAATCTACACCTGGTTTTCAGTGTAATTTTGGGTAAGATTCAAAAAGAAAACACATACAAGGCTTAAGAAAGTTCCCCTCAGTAGGAAAATGGAAAATTATCTTTTTTTCTGTTTCGGACTTGATGCCACATTTTCAAAAACAATGTAAATTTGCTTTTACTATTTAATTGTTCTTTAATGGAATAAACACAATTAGGATTTCCCCTCCTAATGTATCTGAGCAAACTGAGTAATAGAATTCATACTTACCGGCGCAGTTCTTAATCTGATGATGGGTTTGTTGATGGAATATTAGAATTTGCTGGGTGGGTGGCTGTGAAATGAACCTTGCCGGTATATCCTGGAATATTTGCAGCACTAAAGTGAAGAGTTAAGAGGGGAGGAAGAAAGGAAATTAAAATGATGATTTGTGAAATTGTCATGGTAACTAGCACCCAAATATGAAAAATATAAAGAAAGATGCAGTCTGATTTTTTTTTCCTGTATAAGGTGTGGAACTTGGGCTGTCCAAAAAGGAAACAGTGCGGGCCTGGGGCATGTTGATGCACAGGTCCTTAGATAACAGCCCTATGCTGGGGTCGATAAAATTTATTTCAAGTTCATGTTTTTCGGCTATTTTAAATTTCCATGTCTTTTACAAACATGACTCACTGCTGAGCTCTGTTTCATAACGAAGGAAGAAACCAGGTCTTGACAGAGCGGCAGACCTGTATCCCACACATATTTCTGTAATGCAGACTCTAATATTAATGAATACACACTCTTACATTTATAGCATTGTTACTTTTATCAGATATCTTTCTTATCACTATTAATGTACTGCATTATAAATTTCAGATGATTTCCTAAAATTGCCCATTGGAAACAAATGTACACCAGCATTAATTCTACAACAGTCTGTTTAGTTGAATTCCACTGACTCTTCTGCTTCCCTGTTCTTTTCTCCACCAGGGACAGTGGAAGATAAAAGGAAAACACAAGAGTGAAGAAGCTGTTCTTCAGTGTGTATAAAAGCTCTCTCTCTCTAGAAAAGGCAAATGAGCATTCAAGAGAAAGGTTTAAGTAGGTAGTTCAGAGGAAGGAATGTGAAGAATAACGAATATTCTTGCCATGATAGCACACAAGGTGGTTTACACAGATTATTTCCTAGGAGGTGGGTAAGGCTTATGGGACAGGCCCAGGGTGAAGCTCCATCCTGTGTGCTGCAGGGAGTTGAGGAAAATAAGATTTAAATTGTATTTCAAAGTCCAAGAACACAACATTTACAGATCATGAGGCTCGTGTAATAGCCTACCATCTTTGCAGAATCATATCGACGCCATGGCCTCAGCTCACTGTGCTGGCCTCAGGGAGGAATAAGAAAGGCCACTATCACGAACTTGCCCCCAGGGTGGAAAGGGCCAGTGGGCAGATTGCAAATTTCATTCATCTCAGTGGCTTTCACTTGCCATCCTTGGGCCTTTCTCTGAGAGCAGGACATCCTTGTGGCATGGTTCCCTATTCAAAATTGGCGCCCAGACAAAATGCAACACAGTAGCAACAAGCAAACCTCTGTGGGTGGTGGAGGAATGGTTCTTCAGTGGCTGCCTTGGTTATATCCATGACCTTCCCACAAGACCAGTAAGCCAAACAAAGCCTTCTCCAGGAACCACTTATCTTAAGAATAATTTTCAAAATTTGGAGCTTATAAGATTTGCTCCTGAAAGTATCAGGTGACAAGACAGGTAGAAGAGAGGTTAGTGAAAGGTGTGTGTGCTTAAGGGTTGGGAGGAAGATTCAGACCCTGGTTCCCCATATCATCTCTGGGATCTGGACTGGACATAGTCTTTTGGAGCCTTCTAGCCTCAGCCTGACCCCGGGTAGTGATACCAACCAGAAGGACTTGGGTGAGGGATAAGTGGAAACAATGAGAAGGATTCACATTGCAATTTCTTGGTGTCCTTCCCACATTGATTATGTGCAAGTATCAGAATGTTAGGGGGAAATACGTGTCAGGCAGGGAATTGCACTAATAAATCTCCTAATTCTCTTCCAGCTGTGTAGTTTATGACTCTGTTGGTGATGACTTATTGACTTGCAGGTGATATAATCAAGGACACCCGAGACTAACAAAGTGAAGGGAAATTACGTCTATGGCAACAGCAGAATAAACAGTACAAAATAACAGATTTTGTGGGACTAGGAAAATAAGGCAGCTAAAGAGTGGGGGAAGCCCACTGCATCTAGAAGCAGGCTTCTGTGGCAAGCCTGACTCTGCCCCTTAACCAACTGTGAGGTTTTACTCCAGTAGAGAAAGCTCTCTGGGCTTCAGCTCGGTCAACTGCAGCATGAAGAAAACAACGCTAACCTCTTAGGGGCACCCTGGGGATTAGAGGAATTCAATGAATGTGAAAACAGCTAGCAAATTGTTAGCACTTAATAGATGATAACTAATTTCAGTTGAAATACAGTAATTTAAAGAAATAAAACATTTACAAAATAAGGGCCATGCACATGGAGATTGCAAAGTTTATCCAGTACAGACAGCTGAAAAGATGCTAAGACAGAGGTTCCCAATGGTGCTGCACACAGACATCTCAGGGGCATCTTTAAAGGTACCAATGCCTGGCTCCCACTCCCACAATTTTCTTTTTTAAGATGGAATCTCGCTCTGTTGCCCAGGCTGGAGTACAGTGGCACAGTCTCGGCTCACTGCAACTTCCGCCTCCTGGGTTCAAGTGGTTCTCCTCCCTCAGCCTCCTGAGTAGCTGCTATTACAGGTGTGTGCCACCACGCCCAGCTAATTTTTGTATTTTTAGTAGAGTTGGGGTTTCACCCTGTTGGTCAGGCTGGTCTCGAACTCCTGACCTCATGATCCACCTGCCTCAGCCTCCCAAAGTGCTGGGATTACAGGCATGAACCACCTCGCCTGGCCCAGCCCCACATTTTAATGTAACTAGTAAGTGGTGTGGCCTGAGCACTGGGACTTTTGACAGCTCTCCGGATGATTCTTCTGTGCTGCTAAGTTCAGGAGCTGTTTTACAGCCACATTGTCAAGCTTGCTGGAGGGACCTAGGTGAGTGAACTGAAGCTGCTGAATTCTAGGCAGTGCCCTGCAGGATTTCTTGGAATTTTGTCGGAAAAGTGCAGCTGTAAGTTAGAGAGGTAACCCAGAATGAGGCAAAGTTATTCATGCGTGTGTCTCTCCCCCAACCATTCATTAAAGCTTCCATGCATGTTACAAAGGAAATCCCCTCCATCTGTGTGAAAGGTTTTTTCCACTGCCTTTGAAAACACCTGCAGAATTAAAATGCCTCTAAAGTCATATCCTGCCATCAGAGCAGTTAAGAAGTTAGAGGGATGGACGCAGGCCATCTGTCAATCACATGAAGGGTTTGATAAAAAACATTGCACAGCCTCTGTGCCTCTGTGGCATGCAGGTTATTGATGCTAAATGGTATCATATGTTACATTGTCTTAATGCTATTAGATTACATCATATTTAATAATAACATTTCATGAAAGAGTAGACTGATTAGCTGCTCAGTCTTGAGAATGAATTCAGTTGCATAATAAACTGCCAAATATTTGAAAACAAAAGTCCTCACCCACACTGCTTCTGAATTTATTCCATTTAACCCTGGCACATATGACCATAACAAGGGGAATTTTGCCATCTCAAGTGCAACACAGTGACCTTATATTAAGAGGAGAATACTCTCTGGGGAACACTTTAGACTGCTGCTGATAGGAGATATTATTTTTCAGCTGGAGGGAACAAAGCTATTAAAGATACTGAAACATACAAGCAGGGAAATGGATTTCCAGATTAGTCACATGTTCAAAGAATTCCACTCCCCATTTGAGGAAAGTAGAGAGAAGCAGAGACCCACTTAAAAATAAGAAGTCTTCATTTTTGCCTTTGCTCCACAGCTTCCAGTCCTTTAAACACCTTATTTTGTACTCCCTACTTCCAAATAAGCCAGGATTTTGTTCACTAATTGATAAATTTGAATATATTATTTCCCAAGTCTACAATGAATTGGTTCTCAACAAAACCTGATAAAATAGAAATTAAGTAATTTAAGAAAATCAAGAAGTTTAGTAACTCAGAAGAAGGGAGCAC
This sequence comes from Hylobates moloch, assembly GCF_009828535.3. Lineage (NCBI taxonomy): Eukaryota > Metazoa > Chordata > Mammalia > Primates > Hylobatidae > Hylobates > Hylobates moloch. The sequence goes on from NW_026652276.1 coordinate 119,248,211, forward strand.
AGATGGTATATAAGTTAAATATGAGATAGGAAAAATGTCGAGAAAACCATGTTATATGTAGAATACGCGTATTGTATATGTGCATAAAATTTAGGCATGCATACAAATTCTCACTCTACACTGTAAACATGACTAATAGTCATTGAGTATGTTCTATATTTCCAGGCACCCTTTTAAATGCTTGATGTAAATTGACTATTTAATTCTCACAACAATCTTGTGTCATAGGTCCTATGATCATGCCCATTTTATAGATGGAGAAACTGAGGCAGAGAAAGTCTAAGTATCATGGCCAGCACCAACGAAGCTGGCAAGTGGTAGAACTGGACCTCAGTGCGATGGAACTGAATGGGAAGGGCCATTGGCATTACTCCAGCCCAGCCAGGAGAGCCTCGTTAGCTCACAGTGGGCTGCATTTATACGGGGTGGGGTGAAAGTGCAGGTTCAAATCAATGTGATAGTCTTTTATTTAGAGCCATTCTATATCAGGTACAGTTCTAGGCAGACATCAAGCTGACTTAGCTCCCAAAAGCTTTCACACTAATACTTTTAATTTAAAAAATGCACATTTAAATGTTTAAAGATCCCAAGTGGGCAAAGACCATGGATGCAACATAAGGGAGGGGGGTGTGAGACAGACACATTTAATTCCAGGGTTGCCCTGACCAGCTGTGTGAACTTAGACCTCAACTGAAGTTTTCTCAGGCATCCTCACCTACAATTGGCCATCAGTCAGGGTAGCTGCACTCCCTTGGAGGGTGCTGGGGGTGATGTGATGCAAGTAAAGGCCTGGTACAGTGCCCAGCATGCAGCAGGTGCAGACCCATATGAGAGAAGCAGCAGGTGATGGATGGAAGTTAGGGTGGGCAAGGGGAGCAGAAAGTGGGAGAGGGAGGAAGAGTAGTAAATTCCAGGCTTGGACTTTAGGGAGGGTCAGCCCAGAGGGAGGAGAGAAGGGAAGGACTGCAGAGAACTGTGAGGCGGATACGGCTGGAGGGGAAAAGACAGGAGTCCATTGTGAGTTGGGGTTTGTCTGATTTTATTGTTCAATGACTAATGCAAATAAAACTGGAATCATTTTGCAATGACTTTTGGTCATTGGATTGCATTTTTCTGAATATCATAAGATGTCATGGCCACAGATATTTTTTAGGAATTACAGGTTTATTGATTATTCTCTTCATCTAGTGGGTATATTCTTTCCTCCTGTGTTCTTGGGATCTTCAATTCTTCCATTTAGAAGGGAATGTAGAAACAGTATAACTCAAAACCTCCAAGAACCCATTATTTGCCAAAGGCAGAAGCCACGTTTAATGTGAGTTAAGGCAAGAGTTTGCCCTGGGAATTAAGAGGCCAGTTCTCTGGACTTTTTACCACTCATGAAATGAGTGATCTTGGCTCTTTATGTCATTTCCTCTGGCCTCAGCCTCCTCATCTGCAACATGGGGATAGAACTTGCACCTTAACTTCTGGCCTCATCACACTATTTGAAAAACAAATGAGGGAGTGTGTGAAAGTAGTCTGAAAAGGCAGAAGTGTTGGGCTGATCTAAGGAACTACTATTCATAGAGTTGTTCTTTAACCTGGGTTGTGGTAAGATTTTTTTTGTTAAGCTGCAACACAGTCCAGTGACTGACAGGGAAGCCCCCTTTTCGATGGGAGACATGTGCCAGGGGCTGCCTGGGGGTCCATGTTGGACAATTCCTTTTTATTTGCAAATACTTCCTCAGAGAAATCATTGAGGTCAAAAAGCACAGTAAATATGAAACCTTGTAACGTCCTGAGATAAAAGATTATAACTTAGTGGAGGATGGTACCTCAGAGGCAGCTGCCTAGTTTGGAAAAACAAGCAAACGGTGACTGCAAGTGCTGGGTTTGGGGTCAGAAGGCATGGGCTCTGCTGCTCTGTTAGCTGGGCCTGCACCTCACCTGTGCTGAGCATGTTTATTCTTTGGAAATACAAGGGTTAGATGCATATATGTTAGATCCCAGGGCTCTCTCCCATATATGTAAGATGAGTATATATATATATGTATATACACACACACACACACACACACACGCACACACACACACATATACTCATATATGTATGTATATCTACAATAGAGTCCATTACAAAAGAAAAAGCACCCCAACATATCTTTCCATATCCTTGGGAAAGAACACAGATCTGCCATTACAGATCATTCAATTATTATGTTCCTTGTACTGATGACTCATGACTGCAAAGTACTGAAAGTACATGGGACTGTAAAATGGTTACTAAAAGGGACTGAGCTTCTCTTCAAACTTGTTCGCTGAGCCCTTGCAAAGAATATGGATCTTATATTGAAGAGGATAAAAACATCAGATTTGAAAAACAGGATTCTTTTTTTTTTTTTTTTTTGAGACAGGGTCTCTGTCACCCAGGCTGGGGTGCAGTGGCATGATTTTGGCTCACTGCAACCTTCACCTCCCAGGCTCAAGCGATTCTCCTGCCTCAGCCTCCCTAGTAGCTGGGATTACAGGCGCTTGCCACCAAGCCTGGCAAATTTTTGTGTTTTTTAGTAGAGATGGGGTTTCACCATGTTGGCCAGGTTGATCTCCAACTCCTGACCTCAGGTGATCCACCCACCTTGGCTTCCCAAAGTGCTAGGATTACAGGTGTGAGCCACCATGCCCGGCCTGAAAAAACAGGTTTCTTATCTCAGTCTTACCTTAACTTTCTGCTTGACACAGATTATAAGTAGGGACGAATTTGTATCACTTAAAAAAAATTCCTGAACGCTACCCAGATTCGGTCAACAGTGCATGTTTGTTGAAGAAACAAAGATAATTGTTTAGCTATAATGAGCTTCAATAATTTTTGTTGAACCCAATGACTATTTTGGATTCTTTCTATTTCCTAAACTAGTCTCAAGTTATAAGTTAGGAACTGCAGTAGAAACTGCATTAACATTTTGAGTTCCTGAACTCTAAATGCCACTTAATAACTGGGCATGCCTACCAAATTCGAAAATAATTTTAATAAGAAAACTCAGGCAACAATTTCATTTTTAGTGATTTGTTCCAAAAGAATGCATGGATAAGTGTACAAAGATATATGTAGAGGCTGCTTTTGCTATATTATTTACAACAAGAAAAGTAGTCAGGGCTTGGGCAATATAAACTTGTTATAGACTTGGTGGGATACATGTAGCCATTAATATGCAAAAACATCTAGTGCATATTTCAATCTTACATACACACATACACTCCACCTATCCATGCACACACAATGCACTTGTACATATATGTTGCACACATTCGTAAATGCATGAGGGGAAAAGTCTAAAAAGAAATCAAACTTTTAATATTGGGATTGAAAATGAAAGAGATATTTTACTTTCTACACTTCAAAAATATCTGAATTATTTTCATAATGAACACTTTTGGAAAAAAGTTATTTGTGGAGCTTCAATGTTAGTATTAAAGGTGAGCGTAAATACTGAGCATAACCATTGGCTCACCAAACCTCTGTAAATTCACATAACACTTCAAGAAAATGATAGCCATAAGTTTAAGAACTTTTTAAGAATGTTTATGTATTCTGACCCGAGAATCCTTTTGAAGAAGTGTCACTTAAGTAAATAATTTCAAATCAAGAAAGAGTCATATAAAGAATATGGAAACAATTTACATATGTAACCTAAGTGAATGAGGCAGTTACAGTACATCCACACAAATAGAAGCTATGATAAGCTCATAAAAACATGTACCCATAATTATGTGGTAATGTTATGGTAGTAAAAATGTTCTGTGTAGTGTGATCATAGCTATATAAATATACAAAAGCAAGATTAGAAGTGTGTATGACAGATAGAAATATGCCAAAATGTTAATAATGATTATGTGTAAGAGTTTGGTTATATTGTCATTGTTACTAATATTTCTATACTTTTTCTTTAATGATCAGATTCAGTTCTACAATAAAAATAAAAACTACTATTTTTAAGCTATTAGCACAATCACCACCAATATAAAAAACACAGGGCATGTCAGATGACTTAGTAACCATAAAACAAAATCAACTGATGAAGGAAATTTTTAAGACTTTTGCCCTGTAGAAAAATTGGTGATTCCAATGCTGAAACCACTTGAACTAGAGAGTAAATGGCCTTGACCTTTGCCTGAAATATGGCTTTTGGGCCGGGTGTGGTGGCTGACACCTTAATCCCAGCACTTTGGGAGGCTGAGGTGGGCGGATCACTTGAGGTCAGGAGTTCGAGACCAGCCTGGCCAACATGGTGAAACCCCCATCTCTACTAAAAATACAAAAAATTAGCCAGACATGGTGGTGTGCACCTGTAATCTCTGCTACTCAGGAGGCTGATGCAGGAGAATCACTTGAACCCGGGAGGCAGAGGTTGCAGTGAGCCGAGATCACGCCACTGCACTTCAGCCTAGGTGACAGAGTCAGACTCTTGTCTCAAAAAAAAAAAAAAAAAATGGCTTTCACTGAAAAGGCAGGGGTATAGCAGGGCTTCCAAGCCATGATTAAGTGCCACCAATCATTAAAAAGGACCCTAAAGATACTATCATAAAGCCATTTCTCTTCAAGAAACTTTAAGATGAAAAAAATTCAAGAAGAGACATATTTGCTTTCAATAGAATGGCTCTCTATTGCTTACTTGGCACAAAGTAAGCGCATGTGCTCATATGCAAATGACATCATATTGTTTGTATTCTCCTGTACTTTGTTTTTTAGCTCAAGCAGTATTGTGGAAACTACATAATAATTTGTTTAGAGATTCATATGTATGTATCAAAACTAGAAAGAAAAGTAAGCAAAAGAAAGGCATAAAGTCTAACGAGTATAACTTCCGAGCTGGGGACGCAGAAGCATGGGCAATGAGATTGGGGCCACACACATGGTTGAAAAGATTTGAGTAAGATTCTGTATGTTACTAGGTGGGGGATACACAGGCGTAAAGTTTACTTATGTTATTTGATATGTTATATGTGACACTATATCTTTCTGTGTCGATAAATATTTTATAAATAAAAATGAAAAACATTTCTTTGTGTTAACAGGTTAAGATTCCGTTAAAAATTGAAAGCAAATCAAAAGAAGAATCTTTGCAACCTTGGAGGCCCTCTAGTGTCCAAATCAGATAAGTACAGTTAATGTCTTCAATTCTTTTATATGATTCGCTCGAAATATCATTTACTTAAAAACAGAAATTAACAGCAAGATGAGGTAGGAATGCTATATGCCCAAATTTATTAAAGTTAAGTGGTTCATTTCTACACCAAATCTTTAAAATGCTGCCATACTGCTCTTCACTCTCTTTGAAGAAATGACCCCAAAGAATATGTTTTGATTCTACAGAAAGAATATTTCATACAACATTTCAAAATTTAGATATACGTATCAAAGAAGAAACAATCCTAAATTGTTGTGCCTGAAGAATATTTTAAATTGGCTTTCTTCCTATATGCTTCCTTTAGATTTTTAGAATTATTATGTGTAATAGCAATGATTTCCTTGCAGAATGTATGGAAGAATCCAGCCCACTGACTCCTTCCTCAGGACGAAGCACAGCACGACAGCCTTCAAGTTCCTACGTGTAAAAGTGATTCCTCTCGGCCGGGCGCGGTGGTTCACGCCTGTAATCCCAGCATTTTGGGAAGCCGAGGCGGGCGGATCACAAGGTCAGGAGATCGAGAACATCCTGGCTAACACGGTGAAACCCCGTCTCTACTAAAAATACAAAAAATTAGCCTGGTATGATGGCAGGCGCCTGTAGTCCCAGCTACTTGGGAGGATGAGGCAGGAGAATGGCGTGAACCCAGGAGGCGGAGTTTGCAGTGAGCCGAGATTGCACCATTGCACTCCAGCCTGGGCGACTGAGCGAGACTCCGTCTCAAAACAAAACAAAACAAAAAAAGTGATTCCTCTCTGTTAGTGATCTGCCGTGTCTCAGATACTTTACAAACATTATTGATTCCCCCACGATCACCTCGCTTGGTGGCATTTTTTTCTCACAAGTTTCAGACGAAGAAACTGAAGTCACAGAGATGAAGTGACTTGCTCAAGGGCCCCAAGTGAGTCCATCCGCAGAATCTCCTTTGTGACAAACCACATTTCTTTTAGGAAGCAGGTATCTTTCTTCTTCAGCTATGTTCAATAAAAGCCACGTTTAAATTCCTTCATTTATAGTAAAGTCCATCATCATGTTTCATCCTTAGTAATAAAACAAGGGAAATAATCATGAATGGAACTCACCGACTTGTGTTTGTATAAAGAGGCTTAGAGCACCGCTGCTTGGCTAGCGATGCCATGTCTCCCAAGGGGTTGTCAACATCATCAGCATTTGTAGACTGCACACGACCACTGTTAGAGTGGAAAGGAAAGAAGGCATGTATTTCTTTATAAGAAACAGAATAAACCATTGAACAATATTCTAACTTCCAAAGGAAATTTATTTGCCAAAGTAGATCAAAGGCTCAAAATGCAAAATGTAAAGCATAATGACAGAACAATTTTCCTTAAAAAATATAAAGATGATTTTCTCTTCTTCAGAATGAGCGGTGCCATGCTCCTTGATCTTAAGTTTGAGCCAGAGTGACAGTAAGGGCTGTTTTGTGTTTCTGAACAAAGAAGCGGGCTGTTCCTGCAGCCCCAGCCCAACTCCTCTAGAGACCGGCTGGAGGCTGGGCAAGGAAGAGGCGGGTGTGTGTCAGAGATTATAAGGCTCCTGGTGGATGGAAACCCTCACAGGTGCAGAGGAGCTTGGGCAACAAGCCACGTGCCCTTGGGCCTGAAAGAAAGTTGAGAGGCTGAGTTAATGCCAATCAGAGCGTTTCAAGGACTTCTGGGGCCACTGGTAGAAACACTAGTCAATTGCAGAGCAGAAGAGGCCGAATAATGGGAGGGGTGGGCCAGGACTAAAGGTCCAGATCCCTCCTCCATATTCTTGGATCTACTTTGTCTCAAGGTTCTTCTTCCATCTAAAAACCAGGAGAAGACCCCAACTGGCAGATAATGTACTTTTTTTTGCCATCCATGGAAAGCCGGCATTAAATGTAGAAAATAAGAGGTGATATTTCCTGCACTTCACTGTTAATGAGCATCTCATCCCTTCTGCAATTATAACAGTTTTCGTGATTCATAACACTCAATAGTAGTAGCATCCAAGGAATTTTATTTCAAAAGGTAACCTATTTGGAAAAACAGAAAAATACCACTCTTTCTCTCTTTCTTTCCTTCCTTCCTTCCTTCCTTCCTTCCTTCCTTCCTTCCTTCCTTCCTTCCTTCCTTCCTACCTTCCTTCCTTCTTTGTTTCTTTCTTTTCTTTCTTTCTTTCATCAAAATCAAACATTACAGGGGACTTCTGACATTAAACAGGCACTGTGTGCCACATGAACATTAGAAATGTGTTACAATATATAAGTTGTCTTAAAAAGTGAATAAAACATGCATGAGCTGAAAGCAACTACAACCAAAATATAAATCTAAAATTTTTTTACAAGACTGAGAAACATTACTTACGTATAGAGAGGAATATATTTACTTCTAGAACTTGAACTCACACTTCAAAAAAGAGAAGAGAGGCAACTGGGTTATTTATATTAAGTTAATAAACATCAAATTATTACAGTATTTCTCTAATTAGTACAAAAGCCTTCACAGATATCTCATAGGAATTGTCCTTTAAAGGTCTGTGATTTTAAACAGAGACTATTTAAGGATGTAGTTTGCTTTCTCCAGAATGTCAAATAAATGGAACCATATAATAAACTTTTGGATCTGGCTGCTTTCAAAATGTATTTCAGATTCATTTATATTGCTGTGTGTTGTGTTTGTTCTTTTACATTGCTGAGTAGTATTCCATTGTATGGGCATAGTCTAGTATCTTTATCTATTTACCTGCTGAAGGGCATCTTGGTTGTTTCTAGGTTTTGGAGATTATGAATAAAGCTGTTATAAACGCTCACATATAGGTTTTTGTGTGAGCTCTTGCAAGGAACATTTACACACAGGCAGCTTCCACTGTGAATAGTATGCTGAAGAATTCTGAGATGTGGCAGTGCTGACTAACCCACATAGCTTTTCATTTGCCAGCTGACTTAAAATCAACAAATTAAGTGGATCTATGTAAACTGGAATAAAAAAATTATCATCTCCTTGAGCTATTTGCCATTTTACCACATGATATGTAAATTAAAAATACCAATATACCAATAAAGTTTTAGAACTCACATTCACATGTTAAGAATTAGTAGAAAAAAATTACATTTTAAAAATGGTATTCAAATGGTATTGTCATCAACTTCAGCTTGCTATATGAACAAGAATCTTTTTTTTGTTGTTTTTTTTGAGATGGTGTCTCACTCTAGTCACCCAGGCTGGAGTGCAGTGGCGCAATCTTGGCTCACTGCAACCTCCGTCTCCCAGGTTCAAGTGATTCTCCTGCCTCAGCCTCTTGAGTAGCTGTGATTACAGGCACGTGCCACCACACCCAGCTAATTTTTGCATTTTTAGTAGAGATGGGGTTTCACCACGTTGGCCAGGATGGTCTCGATCTCCTGACCTCGTGATCTGCCCCCCTCGGCCTCCCAAAGTGCTGGGATTACAGGTGTGAGCCCCCACACCTGGCCAATAATCTTAAATTTTTCAGTATTTCAATCTTTTATTTAAATGATTACCACTCAATTTACACGTTGGGGTCTATAGTGGGGTATTTTACACATTTGGCAAAACCATACTTTAAATAATTTTTATCAAAAATCTTACACATCATTTTTAGATATGGTTCAATAAAATGGTAGTTTTCTGACAAGACTCAGTATTCTTCTCCATACTGTCACTATTTGCATTTCTAGATCCAGCAGTCAGACTTGAGTACAGTGTTGTGTACTTCCATTTCATTCTTTTTTCTACCAATTACCAAAAAAAAATCCCCTTTAAAGATCACTTTATACTACTTTTATTGAAGTGGTGCAATTGTTAAAGATTTTAAAAATGGTATCCTTGATATTGATTTTCGATCATTAAAATTTAGCAAAAACTCTCATTAATTTTGCTGTGGACCAATATCTCTTGCATTTTGCTTTAAATTTAATTTGGATTAGGTAAATAGAAAGTTAAATATATAAGATTAACCATTCCACTGAGGTGATGATCAAATTGATCATCTAAAAACCCAAAAATCAGATGAAATTCCATGGAGCAAAAGATGGAATGAATAATTTTTTCTGGAGTGGCATGTGTTTTTCGTATGTGATGTCTGTCTGTCTCATGCTATTCTTCATAATTGCCCACGGTAGTTATTGAAAAAACGGCCAGGTGCGGTGGCTCATGCTTGTAATCCCAGCACTTTGGGAGGCCGAGACGGGCGGATCACGAGGTCAGGAGATCGAGACCACAGTGAAACCCCGTCTCTACTAAAAATACAAAAAATTAGCCAGGCGTGGTGGCGGGCGCCTGTAGTCCCAGCTACTCGGAGAGGCTGAGGCAGGAGAATGGCGTGAACCCGGGAGGCGGAGCTTGCAGTGAGCCGAGATTGCGCCACTGCACTCCAGCCTGGGCGACAGAGCGAGACTCCGTCTCAAAAAAAAAAAAAAAAAAAAAAAAAAGAAAAAACATAGTTCCATTTTAAAATTCCATGTGATTCACTTTTATATATCCTATTCAACTTCATTTTTGCAAAATGCTGATTGTGACTCAGCACTCACAGGCTTTAGCCAACAGGCCTACAAATCACTCATTAAACTATTTAGTAAGATCCTCTCATTAAACTGAACTAGCATAATTGCTTATTTATGTTGGGAAAATGGATCCCTAGCTCTTATCATAAGTAATAATCAAATGCTTTAAAAATAATAAATGTGAAAAGCAAAACTTTGAATATTTTAGAAAAAAGTTATAAAAGGAGGATATCTTTATTATTTCAAGGCAGGGAAACACTCATTAAAATCTTCACAAAAACAACAAAACCTGAAGAAAAATATTGATGAATTTAGTTACAGTAAAATTCAAAACTTCAGATAAGCAAAAATAGAAAAGTCTTAAAATAAAAAAGTCACAGACTAGAAGGGGATACTTTGATTTATATTACCAAGAAAGGATTTTTACCCAGAATATTGAACAGAAAAGTTGTGACAATCTATAAGTAAAAACCCAACAGCAAAAGGGACAAAATATATAAGCAGGCAAGTTACAGATGTGAAAATTCAAACAGGTCATAAACTTGCAAAAACTGATCGTTAGTAATCAGGTAGATGTAAACTAAAATTATAATGGAGCACAATTTGTTGTTCATTAGACTGGATTTTTTTTTAGTCTGGAAATTCTAAACACTGGCTGTGATGTGCAGTAATGGGAGCCCAAGCACTTATAATGGGAGATTCCATTGTTGAAACTCATTTGTAGAAGAACATACCAATATCTAAAAAGCAGAGAAGTACACATCACATGACCCAACAATTCTAGACATAAATATGAGTATATAAAACTCAGAAATATTTCTACACTTAGGTATGTGAAGGTATGTGGGCACTGTACCAACTGTAATAAAAATCAGAAAATAATTACGAGAATGGATGAATAATTTTTGGCACATCCATTTAAAGGAAGACTCTACAACAGTGAAAACAAACTTCTAGAAACACAGATGTCAAGAGGTATGAATCTTACAAACACAAATATAAATTTTGTGTAAATTAAATAATGTGAAATTAAATAATGTAAATTATTTTCTATCAATTTTTGTATCATATAGTTACTTTGTGTTCTATTAATGTTAGAAACTATGACTTTATTAGTATTACTTCCTCATATGTAATTTTTCATATAAAAAAATCAAGTTGCATAAATATATGTATGATACCACTAATACCAGGTTTATAAACAAAGAACACAATTCCATATATTGGTTAACAATAACACATATGTTTTAAAAAATTATAAGAATGTATGAAAATGTGAAACGTCAAATCCAGAATAGTAGTCATGCTCCCCGAGGAAGATAGACGTGCTTAGAAAAAAAAATACAGAAATTTTCCAATGTGTAAGTGATATTTTATTTCTAAAGTTGGGGAGCAGACACACAAACTATATCATATTCTTACACATTTTTGTGTACACAAAATATTCAAAAATGAATACAAAATAAAAACAAAGATGATAACCTGTGTTGCGGGTTGTGTTAAGAGCAAAAATGAACAGACAATATTGTGATGTTTTCAAAGGCAGAAACACCAAGTTTTTTAGACTAAATGTGAAAATTACATGTAAGGAAGTAGTAGTAATAAAACCATTGTTTCTAACATTAATAGAACACAAAGTAACTATATAATACAAAAATTAATAGAAAATAATGTATAATCTATTTTGCATAAAGTCTTTGGATTTTAGCAATATCATAATTGTTTATATCAAATTGTTTATAAAGCCCTCCCTATTTTATATTATTGTATTTATTTATTTATTTGAGATGGAGTCTCGCTCATCGCCTAGGCTGGAGTGCAGTGGTGTGATCTCAGCTCACTGCAATCTCTGCCTCCTGGATCCAAGCGATTCTCCTGCCTCAGCCTCCCAAGTAGCTGGGATTACAGGTGGGGTTTCACCATGTTGGCCAGGCTGGCTTCAAACTCCTGACCTCAGGTGATCTGCTGCCTAGGCCTCCCCGGGATTACAGGCATGAGCCACCATGCCCGGCCTATTTATTTATTTTTTAAGGCAGGATCTTGCTGTGTCACCCAGGCTGGAATGCAGTGGTGCAATCACGGCTCAGTGCTGCCTGGAACTTCTGGGCTCAGGGGATCCTCCTGCCTCAGCCTCCTGAGTAGTTGGGACTAGGGGTGCACCACCATCCCTCTTGGCCAATTAATTTTTATTTTTTTATTTTTGTAGCAATAGGGTCTTACCACGTCTACAAAAGAGAAATTACAACACAATTTCAATTACAGACCACCCAGGGTGGTCTCTACCTCCTGGGCTCAAGTAATTCTCCCACCTTGGCTTCCCAAAGTGCTCCAATTACAAGCATGAGTCACTGCACTTAGTTTTCCAAAATGGTTATGGTACATCCAATATTCGAAATGTTAGGAGGGTAAAGAGAAAGTAAAGGAAGCAGGCACACTGAGCAACTGCCCTGGGATTCGGGTCATCTTCCCAGCCCTAAGGATGTGAGTCAGGGGGTCCCTGGGATGCTCTCCATCAGAGAACATATCCCTCACCCACCCCCCTAAGCCAAGGGCTACAGCATCAGCTTCTTAATTACAATACATGATAGTGAGAAACCTAGTGTGAGAACTTTAGGAGATAAAACTTACAAATTAATTGGTTTGACTGGTGCCAAGAAAGATCTTGTTTGAAATCTGTCCCAGAGCTCACCAACCATCTAAAAATAATCATCAAAATCAATGACAGTTAATGAGCACGTTATAATTTCTGGAGGATAAGCTCCTGTCCTCTTGACAGTCCTTTCTACATCATAGCTATGCCCCAGGCTCTTTAGGAAACGCACTCTCCAAGCTTCGCTAGCACTTCATGGATTCGGTCTGGAGCCACTCATGGTCTTTGATCTGTTCTCAGACTTCCAATTCCAATTTGTTTTCTCGTAGCTGGAATCTGTCTCATTATCCATCTGTTTCCCACCGAAACCCATGTGGAAAGTCTGATTTTAGTTTTCATCATTAGCTACTGTTCTGATTTGGATCCACTGTAGTCTACCCTCTGCAAACCCAGGCCAGTCTCCCACTTCCAAACCAGCCTAGATCCTAAGCTTTGAATCTCATCTGGCCCAAGAAGGACTTTGGATGCTAGTAGAATTTAACACCAAGGAATGTGTAATGAAAGGACCAACTTTCACAGGTATAAAAATATTTTAAAGTAGTTTAGAGATCCTTTAAAATTAGCTAGATGAAACCATATTTTTTTTATTTTAATTCACTTTTTCTATGTGAAAAATCTCAGGTTTGAGTCTTTATATTAAAGCCATGTTTTTCCTCTTTTATTATCATTTTTCTCTGTAAAAGCTGAATAAATTTTACGAGAAAATACAGGCTTCTTAACCTATTATCAGTGGACCTCTTGGGATCTATATTAAGAGCTGTATTTCAATATAATTGATTTTCTTTTTAATCCTATGGATTTTATGTACTCAAAAACTTCATTATGGGAAAAGCCCAAGGGCTTAACCAGACTCCTACGCAGTGAGAAGTGGCACAAAAAGATAAAAGAATCAATGGAAGTAGAAGGTACTTTGCAAGCACTGAGCTGAGACATCTAATCCAGTGTTGGGAGGTCAAAAGTGAGGGCTACAGTAAGACCTGAATTCTTGAGATTCACCTAGCATAGATAGGGAGAGTGATGAAGGCAGTGAAACACTCTTTGCAAAGCACACAACCTGGAAACGAGCATGGGAAACTTGAGGACTTGAGAGAAGCTCAGCAGAGAAAGGACAGAGTACAGTGTGGAGTGATGTTTGGGCAATGAAGAGGAACAGTAAGAAGACGAGAATGGGGCAGGGATGAAGCTAAGGAGGGAGCCATGGGCAAATAATGGAGAATTGGGTCTGTGTCATGTCAAGGAGTATGGATTTTTTTTCAATAAAAAAGGATGGGTTTAATCAGTGGAGTAACACAAACAGATTCACACATTACGAAAAGTTCTCTGGCTATGGCATAGATGTGATAATTCCCATGATAAATTCTTCTTGATACTCGGAAATGAAAAGAATGAGTGTCACTACTGAAAAGTTGGTATGCTTTGTTTTATCACGTAACAAGTGACAACATCAGATATCAATCTATGGATCTTCTCTCTTTGCCATGAAAAGTACAGAGCTAAGATCTAGATCCTGTGTGAAGAACCATCTTCAGCATAGGTTATCTGGTAAAACTATTTCTGTCTTCTTCATTATTTACTCATTCTCTTGCAATTCCAAAAATAAACACAGTCATTGCAAATGACTTTTGAGAAAGAGGTAGTCTTTATATAATCAACAAAATTTTGAATATTGAAAAACTCAAAGTATTTGCAGTCATCAATAACTTGTACGATTATGGAAATTTCAACTCCGTGTGTGTGTGTGTGTGTGTGTGTGTGTGTGTGTGTGTGTATTTACTTATCTTACATAAATTTACTTCCCTAGGTATTGTTAACAATAAAATAAGTATTATTTTGACTTAGTTTTAGAACTCATTTCAATAACAATGAGAAATACATTATTGCTCAGAGAAGTCTGCTGACCTGAGTTATTGCTGGCACCCCTTTATATCTTTTCAGAGTAAAACACTGTGAGATGGGGTCAGCGGCTTTTTCCAATGTTGTTTGTTCTGGAACAAGTTTTGGTGGTAGCATCTTATCCCAAGGAACATCTTCATAAGCTCTATGAAGTTATTAAATAGGAACATCTTATGAAAAGAATATTCAATTGGTAAAGTTTATAACAATATTATACTATGATAAGAAGAATCCAAAGATGACCCCGAGGATCCCTGCCCCTTGGTGTGTATAACATATATAATCACTTCCTCCAGACAGTAGGCAGAGCAAGTGATAATAATGAGGTAGTACTCCTGTGTTATGTGATTTTATATGCCCCAAGAGATTGGTACATGTAGTAAAGGTCCCTAATTGGTTGAATTTGAGTTAATCAGAAGGTGGGATTTTCCTGAATAGGCCCAACCTAAGCAAGCAAGCTCTAAAAAGAGACACAAAATAGCAACACATGCTGTTTGTCTGCCCTTGAAGAAACAAATATCAGTCCTATAGCCACAATGAACGGAATTCTGTCAACAACCTGAATGATTCCGGAAGACGAGAACCAAATCTCAGCTGACACCTTGATTCCAGCTTTAGGGAACCCTAAACGGTGAACCCAGTTGGGACATACCTAGACGTCTGACCTACAGGACTGCTAGATAACAGAAGCTGCTAAATTCCTGCAGTCTGTCACGCAGAAGTAGAAAACTTACATACATCTTACAGTTTCCAAAAAAACGCTCATTTGACCTTCAGAGAATACCATTAATTTACAAATAAACTATGGCTTAGAAAACTGATTTCCTTTGCTTAAGGTCAGCTATTGGTCAAAGTCAGGATTCTCCCTTGCAAAAATAATCTGCCTCCTAAGATTCAGCAACATTCCCACTATTCCACACTAATGAGCCAAATTGTACAAGTTTTTTAGCATGGTTGAAGGGCTTCAGCCATCTTATGACTTGCAATTATTTTAAACACACACACCCACACACACACACAAATATGGGGATCTTTGGACTTTTGAAAGTTGTTCTTTTTCACAGGCATATATGACAGACACAGTGGATCCTGAGTGAAAACCATACAACCCGCTCTCTAAAGACTATATTCTGACAAGACAGATGGATCCCCAGACCTTCTCCTGCCCTATCCCCACTTAGTGTGAAACTTGATCTTTCCATTCTATGGACAAGGCATATCTTTCCAAAAAAAATCCCACTGTCAGTCAAAGTCATTTTTAAAAGAATTACCAATGATTCTCACTTCCTCAACATATATCTGTTCAGAGATGACTATATTTCAAGCCTTGTGCTAGGTGTTTATGATACAAGAGTGAAAAAGGAGCAATACAAAAATTGTCTCTACCACATAGGAATGCTGTGAAAATTAAAAAACATAATATTGGAAAAGTTAAATAGATCTGTGATGAGTCCATAGTGTTCTTGTTGTGTGTGAATACATTTTGAACTTACTTATCTTAAAATTAGTGTCATAGAAGTACTAAATATAATAAGATATTTTAAATCATAGCAAAGTCTTAAATGTTTTCTAACATATCTGACTAGTGTTGTATGTAAGAAATTAATCTGTGAGTTCAATGAAAGCTTAAAAGATACCTCACTGTTTGAGCCTCTGATAAATTTCATAAATATTTTATAGAATTTTCCATGAAGGTAACAAACTTTTCTCTAAGGACACTTTATATGTTTAAAGAGAAACTACTTAATACTATGATTTGATACTTTGTCTTATAATAAAACTTTTCCATTCTGAGTGAAGTATCACAACCTTAATAAAAATATTAACTGTTTCTGAGATGATCACTGTAATTTTTAAAATTAAAATCAAGATAAGAATACAATGGGAAATAAACCCAAAAGTCAGAGAGGAATTTATGGGCCATTTAGTTGTCATCCTTCATTTTTAAGATGAGAAAATTGAGATGAAAAAGAATGGAGGATGCCAAGGTCCCATGTTCAGCAAGCAGGTATGTTTTGAGTCTTAAGAGTTGGATTCTAAGATGGCTGATGAACAAGGCTTTTTCCTCATGTTGTTCTAATACTTTGAAATCCAACTTCATATCATGTTTTTAAATGTTTTCATAACACCCCTGGGATAGTGGGCATTCATACATGTGTTTCATGACACTATGTTTGGTCATGGGTATATTTTCAATTTGAATGAAAAAAAAAAATGAAGTTGAAATGTGAAGCCTGTCTGAAGTGTTCAAAATATGTGAAGAAAAGAAAGTGGGCAGATATGGAGTGCTTTGAGGTCCACATGTGTTGTCATTTCTTTATTCTCTCTGCTGCCTCTCTTTCCCTCTTCATCCATTTCTCTGTGTCATGCCATGTGTTTTGGCCTTCACTCTATCACTCTGCTGAATTCTAAATCCACTAATCAGCCCCATTATCCATTCTTGGGCCTCATCCCACTTGACCTATTTGCATGATGTGAATAGGCATTCATTACTCTTTCCTTAACACATCCTCAATCTGCCTTCCAGGACCTAGACTCTTCATCTTCCTCCTACCTTACTGGTTGCTCCTTCTCAGTCTCGATTGCTGGCTTCTCCTCTTTTTTTCTCTTTTTTAACGAGATGCCAGGACTCAGTGCCCTTTGCCTGTATGACTATACTTCTCCATTAGTGTTCTCATTCAGTGCCATGGCTTTACATACCTTTCTATAAGCCATGACACCCAGGTTGATTTCTCTGGCCCAGGCCTCTGCCTCAAACTTCAAATCCATATTTCACACTGCCTACTTGACATATCCACTTGGATGTCTAATGAACATCTTTATATTCAATGTATGTAAAACTGACTTCTCCACTGCATTCACCTTGTTATGAAATGGCAACCTCAGTACATCCAGCTGCATAGGCCAAAGTCTTAGAATCATTTTTGAGTCCTCTTTTCTCCAGATTCATCATAATCAGAAAATTGTGTTGGCTCTACATTCAATATACATCCAGAACTCAACCGTTGCTTACAAATTTTTCTGCCAGCACTCTCCCCCAAGCTACCATTATCTCTGTCCTAAATGACAACAATAACCTCTTAACTGGTGTTCCATCTTCTCTCCACTGTAAAAATCTACTTTGATCACAGCAGCCACCATGATTATTACCTTCATGTATAAGTCTGATCTTTCCACTTCTCTGCTAAAGCCTCGTGTCACTCAGAATGACAGTCCTGGTAATTAAAATTGCTTGAAGTGTCCCACAAGATCTGGTTCTTAGCACTTCTCTGATCTCTCCTTTTGCTACTCCCTCCTCTTACCCTACTGTTACCCTACTCCAGGCACCCTGGCCTTTTATTCTTCCTTAACATCTTAAGCATACTTCTGACCTGGGCTTTTGCTCTATATTCCCTCTTCAGGGTATAGAGTCACTCCAAGTCTCTGCATGGCTGCTCTCTCAACTCCTCCAAATTTCTACATACCCCTCAGCACCTGGGGAGGCCTACCCACACCTCTTACTTATTACTGAAGCCTGCTGCCCTGTACATGTGGGACTCCTGATCTTGTCCTGTTCTACCTTTTCTTCATAGACTTATCTGTCACTTTTTAAGATATGATCTATTTACTGTGTTTGTTTATTATTGTCTGTTTCCCTTTTGATATGGTTTGGCTGTGTCCCCACCCAAATCTGACCTTGAATTGTAATAATCCTTACCTGTCTAGGGTGGAGCCAGGTGGAGATAATTGAATCATGGGGGCAGTTTCCCCCATACCATTCTCTTGGTAGTGAATAAATCTCACAAGATCTGATGGTTTTACAAATGGGAGTTGTCCTGCACAGGCTCTCTTGACTGCCACTATATAAGACGTAACTTTGCTCCTCCTTGCCTTCTGCCATGATTGTGAGGCCTCCCCAGCCATGTGGAACTGTGTCAATTAAACCTCTTTCCTTTATAAATTGCCCAGTCTCAGGTATATCTTTATTAGCAGTGTGAAAACAGATCAATACACCTTTATAATGAGAGATGTGAGAGCAGAGATCTTTGCCTACTCACTGATGTAGCTCATAGTCTAAGACATAGATTTGTAATAGGTACCCAATATATTT
Organism: Hylobates moloch; assembly: GCF_009828535.3. Classification (NCBI taxonomy): domain Eukaryota; kingdom Metazoa; phylum Chordata; class Mammalia; order Primates; family Hylobatidae; genus Hylobates; species Hylobates moloch. The sequence continues at coordinate 119,266,519 of NW_026652276.1, forward strand.
GTTGACTGAGTCAATGAATTCTCCCCTTTAAACTTTCTCTGTTTTGGCTTTCTAGGATGCTGTACTCTTATCCCCACACTCTCTCTTTGACCATTTACTTTCTGTTTTGGTTTTATTCTTCCATCAAGCATAGATGTGCCTTAAGACTCTTCCTTCAATGTTTATTTTAGCAATCAATATCAGTAAATGTCTGTTTTTGATGTTCTTTGGGTCACTCATAAGATCCAGGATATTGTAGACATAAAGAGGATGTGTCATAAAGGAAAAAGAAATATATTCCGAAATCAAAATTCCACTCGGAAAACTGCTTACTTTTGTGTAGAGGACTTGTAAAATGAGTCCTTTGCATTACATTTCTTGTTTGTTTGAACAAGTGGTTCACCTTCATCCTAGAAGGCATGAAAAATAAGTTAAAAGAGACCAAATATAAATGGAAATTGCTATTGTTTTCTAGTCATCATGTTTTCTTTTGGGTTCCTTTTTCTTCATATTTCTTCTTTCACACACCTCTTGGATTGCCCAGATTTAATGCTTCCCTACTTTTCCTCTCCTGTTTAAGGAATTTACATTGTTTTATTGTCATAATCATTAAATTAAAATTCACAACATGTATATTAAAGTTAATGAAAAGTGAGAACTTAAGAGAAAGCTCTTGAATTGGAAACATCAGCAAATACTTAGTTTTAGCACAATGTAATTAAAACATTTTTAAAACGTATTGTCTTTTCTTCTAATAACATAAGGAGATTAGTTATGAGATACTTTTCTCTGTCTTCCAGTTATTTTATCAAAATTAATTAACTAATTATTGTTATAATCATTATCATCTTTAACGGCTACTATTTATTTCAATTTTCAATGATATTTACCAATTCGTTGCCTCCTTTTGCTTTTTTATTGTACTTGTTTTTTCTCCCCTAGGTACTTGGTTCCATTTTCCTTCTGCTGAAGTTCAATTTTTGTTAATTCTTTCACAAATGTAAACTTTTTCTAGTTCTAGGTTTTAATTCACCCTCAGTTTTGAAAAGTGTTCTAACTTGGGTTCAGAATTCTAGTTCAATTCTAGTGATGATTTTTTTAGTAACAAATTTACCTCATTGACTTCGAGGATGTATTGTTGCTTTTAAAATACACTGAGTTTAATTGTTTGCAGGTATTCTGTTTTCCTCCCCTCTGCTTATATTTAGGACATTATCTTTGTCTTGAGATTTTTTACAGATTCAATATGATTTGTTTAGGAGAGGCTATATTTTTGTTCATCTGGCTCAGGACTTGTTCTACTTCCTCCATTTAAAAATTCATGACTTTCATCAAATAGTTCTCCATCTTTATCTATTTACTGTCAATGAATTATAATTATTCTCTTCTTTTAGAATTACTATGAGACAAATACTGGACTTTTCATTCTGTGGTTCATGTCTCTTAATTTTTGCATTGCTTTATCTCTAACTTCCGCATGTACCGTCTATTCTACCACTATCAACTTTCATAGTTTTAAAATGTATTTGTATTGATATATAATAGATATACAAATTTTGGGGGTAAGTGTGACAATTTGATACATTCATATAATCTGTAAAAATCAAATCAGTAACTGGAATATCCATCACCTTAAATATCTATCTTTTCTTTATGCTAGAAACATGAATTTTTCTCCTCTAGTTATTTTGAAATATGCAACAGATTATTGTTAACTATAGTCACCCCACTGATATATCAAACACGGTCTTAATTATTGAATCTAACTGCATATTTGTACCCATTAATCAGCCTCTCTTTATTCCCCCTCCCCATTCCCTTTCTTGGCCTCTGATAACCACAAATCTACTCTCTATCTTCATGAGATCCACCATTTTAGCTTTCATATATCAGTGTGAACAAGCAATATTTGTCTTACGTAGTTGGCTTATTTCATTTAACATAATGACCTCCAGTTCCATCCATGTTGGTACAAATGACAGAATTTTATTCTCTTTTATGGCTGAATAATATTCCATTGTGTATATATACCACATTTTCTCTACTCATTCATCCACTGATGGACACTTAGGTTGATTCCACATTTTGCCTAATGCGAATAGGGCTGCAGTAAACATGGGAATGCAGAAATCTTTTCGATATATTGTTTTCCTTTCTTTTGGATATATACTCAGTAGTGGAATCACTGAATCATATAGTATTTCTAGTTTTAGGTTTTTGAGGAACCTCCATACTGTTTTCCATAGTGACTGTACTAATTTACATTTCTACCAACAGTGAATGAAGGTTTTCCTTTCTCCATATCCTCACCAGCACTTGTTATTCCCTGACTTTTTGATAAAAGACATTTTAACTGGTGTGAGATGATACCTCATTGTGGTTTTGATGTGCATGTCTCTGATTGTTGATGTTGAGCGTTTTTTCATATACCTGTTGACTATTTTTATGTCTTACTCTGAAAAATGTCTACTCATATCTTTTGCCCATTTTTAATCAGTATATATATATATATAAAAAGATATGAATAGACATTTTTCAGAATAACACATAAAAATAAGACATACATATATATACATAGCTATAGAGTTGTTTGAGGTCTTTATATACATTCTGGTTATTAATCCTTTGTCAGATGGGTAGTTTGCAAATATTTTCCCCATTCTGTGAGTAGTCACTTCACTTTTTTTTTTTTTTTTGCTGTACAGAGCTTTTTAGCTTGATGTAGTCCCATTTTTTTCTATTTTTACTTTTGTTGACTGTGCTTTTGAGGTCTTACACAAAATATATTTGACCAGACCAATTTCCTAGATCATTTCCTCATGCCTTTTTTCTAATAGTTTCAGGGCTTCAGATCTTAGACTTAAATCTTTAACCCATTTTGACTTGATTTTTGTGTATGGTGGGAGGTAAGGGTCTAGTTTCATTCTAGTGCTGATGGCTATACAGTTTCCCCAGCACAATTTATGGAAAAGACTGTCCTTTTCCCATTGTGTATTCCTGGAGCCTTTGTTGAAGATGAGTTGGTTGTAATTGTGTGGATTTATATGTGGGTTCCCTAATCTGTTCCATTGGTCTCTCTGTCTGTTTTTATGCTAGTACCATGCTGGTTTGGTTACTATAGCTTTGTGGTATATTTTGAAGTCAGGAAGTGTGATGTCTCTAGCTTTCTTATTTTGCACAGTATTGCTTTGGCTATTCTAGGTCTTTTGCGTTTTCATATAAATTTAGTATTTTTTCTATTCCTATGAAGAATTAACTTTTCTGTTTGTGATTTCCTTTTTCACTTTTTTCTATTCTGTGTTTAAACCTGTTCATTATATATTTTTAAAAATTCTTCAAAGCTATATCTAGCAAAATGATTAATTTTCTCCTTTACTCCATTAGTAAGTTAAATTACATTGATTAATTTTTAATGGTCAGTGAATACTTGCATTCCTGACATAAACTTTACTCGATTATGATATATCTTTTCTATAAATTACTGTTCTTTATTTGCTTTGTAAAGATGCTTGTGTTTGTGTATGTGAGAAATATTAATCTATGATTTCCTCTATTTTTTGTAAAATCTTTTTCTGATTTTGTTATATGAGGTAAAGTTAGACTCCTAAAAGTGTTTGAGAAGTACTCCCTCTTTTATTTCTGAAATAACCTATATAAGATTGGTGGTTGTTTCCCAGAATGTCTGATAACATTTATCAGTAAAACTATCTAGGCCTGAAGATTTAACTGTGATAAGTCTTCTGATTAAAAAAAAAAACAGAACTTCATATATATATATATATATATACACACACATATATATGCATTTATCATATTCTATCTAGTATTAATTTTGTTAACTTTTATTTTTAAGGATTTTGTTCATCTAAGTGCCAAATTAATTGGCACACAAAAGTTTGTAATATTCCTTTATCTTTTTTTAGGATCTGTAATTTTTTATATTGATAATGTCCATTCTCTTTTTCTTGATCAGACTAACAATAGGTCTATCACTTTCATTAATCCTTTCAAAGCAAAACCTTTGGGCTTTTAAAAATATTTAATTGAAAAAGAAATGTATATATTCAAGGTGTTCAACATGATGATTCGATACATGTATACATTGTGTAATGATTACCACAGTCAAGTGAATTAACACATTTGTCATCACCCATTGTTATCATTTGCGTGTGTGTATGTGTATACGTGGTGAGGATGCCAAAAATCTGTTCTCTTGTCACATTTCAAGTAAAAAATACTGTATTATTAACTACAGTCCCCATAATGTATCTCCAGAACTAATTCATCTTAAAACTGAAAGTTTATACCCTTTAACCAACATCTCTCATTTTCTCCACCCCTCAGCTCCCGGAAACCATCATTCTACTCTTTGCTTCTATAAGCTTGACTTTTTAAGATTCCATATGTAAGTAAAATCATGCAATATTCCTGTTTCTGTGCCTGGTTTATTTCACTTACAATGTCCTTCAGGTTCATCCATGTTGTGGTAAATGGCAGGTTCTTTTTCTTTTTATGGCTGAATAATATTCTAATATATATTTACACACACACACTGTATTCTCTGTATCCATTCATCTGTCTATGGACACTTAGGTAGGAAATAACTTTTGACTTTTCAAATTTTTTCTCTTGTGTATCTATCCTCCATTTCACAATTTCCATTCTTACCATTTTTAAATTTTCTTCCTTCTTATTTTTGGTTTAATTTAATCATTTTTCTAGTTTCTTCCTTTTTTTAATACTTAATCTCACTCTGTCGCCTAGGCTGGAGTGCAGTGGCATGATCTCGGCTCACTGCAATCTCTGCCTCCTGGGTTCAAGTGATTTTTGTGCCTCAGCCTCCCAAGTAGCTGGAATTACTGGCACCCGCCACCATGCCGGGCTAATTTTTGTATTTTTAGTAGAGACGGGGTTTCACCATGTTGACCAAACTGATCTTGAATTCCTGACGTCAAGTGATCCACTCACCTTGGCCTCCCAAAGTGCTGGGATTAAAGGCATGAGCCACTACACCCAGCCTCTAGTTTCTTAATATTGAAACATTATCATTAATTTTAGATCTTTCTTGTCTTCTAAGGGAAGCAAATAAGGCTAATTTTTCTTCTTAGCAGAGTTTTAACTGCATTATACAAAATTTGATATGTTTTATTTTGCACTAAGTTTAAATATTTTCTAATTTATCTTGTGACTTCTTTGACCAGTAGGTTATTTAGAAGTGTGTTTAATTTAAAAATATTTGGTATTTTCCTAGTTGTCTTATGGTCATTGATTTTTAATTTGACTCTGTTGGCTAGAGAATATATGTGGGATGAATTCAATATTTTTAAATGTATTAAGACTTGTTTTATGTCCCCACATATCATCTATAGTAGTAAACATGTCATGTGCATTTTAAAAAAATATTTAGTGTTTGTTTGGTGTAGTGTTCTATAAATATCAACTACCTGAAGGTGATTGATGTATTGTTTAGGTCTATGTATTTACTAGTTGTTTTGTCTAGTTGCTTCATCAAGTAGACAAAGATGTTAAAACCCCCTAAGGTGATCAGTGGAATTGTGTATCTCTCCTTTTTGGGTCTGTTCATTTTTGCCTCAAGTATTTTGAACCTTTGTTACTAGATGCATACACATTTATGATTGTTAGGTTTTCTTGACAAATTAACTGTTTTGTAACTAAGACATGACTCTCTTTATGTCTCGTAACACCCTTTGTCATGAAGTCTATTTAATCTAATCTCAAAATAGCCACTACAGCCTATTTATATTTTATTTACATTTTGCGTATTTTTCATTGACTTACTTTCAATGGATTTGTATCTTTATATATCTGAAGTATGCCTCTTGTAAATAGCATATAGTTGTGTCTTGCTTTACTATCTATTCTGACAATATCTGCCTTTTAATTGGAATGTTTAGTATATTACCATTAACGTAATTAATGTAATTATGATATATTTGGATTAAGCGTAGCATTTTATTACTGGCTTCTGGAGAACCCTACATTTCTATTTCTCTGTTCCTTTTTATTCTGCCCTTTTGGGAATTATTTAAATTTGTCTTTTTGCTTTTTTAGAATTCCAACTTAAGCCATCAATCGACTCTTTAACTATACTTCTTTACATTGCATTTTAGTGACTGCTCTAGAGAAAACAATGTGCATGTTTAACTCTGCACAGTTCACTTAGAGGTCACATAGCACTTCACATAACGTGTACAAACATTGCAACCTGATGTTAATTTATCACATGCTTTCATCTCTTACTCTACAGTTGTCATACATATATTCAGAGGACAATGTTATACTTTTATTTAAAACAATCATATGAACCTTAAAAGGAAAAAAGTAATATTCTATTAGGCAGGATTTCTTTTAGTGTACACTTGTTGGCAATAAATTTCCCTCATTTCCTTTACTTGAAGTTTTAAAATCATTTTAATATATTCATATTGAAACCCCCCACATATATCCATGTTCAAATCCCTGGAACCTGTGAACATGTTACTATTAAAAAGAAAAGCCTGGTGTGGTGGCTCATGCCTGTAATCCCAGAACTTTGGGAGGTCGAGGCCGAAGGATCATCTGAGATCAGGAGTTCAAGGTCAGCCTGGTCAACATGGTGAAACTCCATCTCTACAAAAAAAACAAAACAAAAATTAGCCGGGCATGATGGCAAGTGCCTGTAATCCTAGCTACTCAGGAGGCTGAGGCAGGAGAATTGCTTGAACCTGGGAGGTGGAGGTTGCAGTGAGCTGAGATCATGCCATTGCACTCCAGCCCGGGTGACAGAGCGAGACACCATCTCAGAAAAAGAAAAAAAAAAAGAACCTTAAATTAAATTTAACAGTGTTTAATTGGGCAGGAAAAAAAGATTCGTGAACAAGGTAGCACTCAACACAAAAGGAGTTCAGAGAGTTCCACTACAAAATGTGGGCAGGGAATATTTATAGCCAGAAAACAGAAGTGACATACAAAAATAGTCTACATGGTTACAGTTCCGTGTTTGCCTTAGTTTAACATGTTTTGCTGGTTTGCAGCCTGTGATTGGCTGGAAGCTTGGCTGCTATGATTGGCTGCAACACAGCTGCATGTTGTAAGAGTTTACTCAGAAGTTGTTAGGTTGCAGTTGGTTCACCTATAAAAGTTTAGATTACAGTTTATTACATACATAGGTTAGTTTCAGGCAAAATGTAATTTAATTGAACAATTATTCTCTTTTGCTCAGCCACTCAATTTGAAGAGATTGACCAAAACCTAGGCACTGACACTCCTTTCTGTCACCTTCATAATGGACTTGTTTGATCTCTATATAAATTCACAATTCTTTATATGAAATTAGTTGGATGATTATGTTTTCCTCGTGTTTTTGTTACTCTAACTGTAATGAGATCTTTTGATGTACAAAGGATGGCTACATATGAGCATTTATGATTCTTAAGGGATATAACACAGGAGGGAGGCCACTATAATGGCTATTGGGAGGATAATATAAAGAAAGTGAAGTACACTATTCAACAGAAATCTCTGGGAACCAAACTCATCAGAACAAACAATTCAGAATTCAGGCAATAAAGACAGTTCGTCAGTATTTAAGTCTTAGTGGTCATAGTCTGTGTTTGGGGCGGAGTGGCAATTAAGAACCACAGTGTGCTGTAAAATGGTCTGATTTAAAGAGATGTCTATTTTTGTAGTTAGCTGGTAATATCAATCATAGTAATCTGTAGATGATTAAATGAAACACAGAGATGAGAAAATCTTAGACTAGCCAGCCTTGCCATCCACCATTTAGGACGCCTGCAAACCAGCTGTTAGCTACTCCCATAAACACGTCACATGTTTCTTTCCCCTGAGAAGTGTCCCTGGTGCATTCGGTGGCAGTGTCTACAGGAATCGCAGTGTTGGCTACCTTTTAAATTAAGCTTTCTGTAGTAGTAAAACCAGGGGGAAAGATAAGTGCAGCATTCAGTTCTGTTTAGCACCATATGCAAGACCCCAACATAAGCCAAGAAGAGATCTAACACTGTATGGTGTTCCATTAAGCGTTTTTGCTGAACATGACCTTTTTAATCCCCCTTCAGGAGAGTGGCTTCTTCCCATTTAAACCCTGGAAAATATAATTGGCCACAAATTTCAAGATTTTTTCCCAATTTATGGATTACCTTCAAGTTCCATACAACTGGCACCATCTACCAACAAGAGTGAGCATCCAGGAACCTCATTAGAAACTTTTCTCAGTGGAAATTAACTTATCTTCATTCCACTTTAAGGTTAGTACTAATTTTGGTTATTGATCACTTTGGCCTTTGATTATGGAAGGTATTATGGAAACTTTCAGAGAAAGCTATTTGGAAGACAGGAGTGAGCCAGGCCCATTAGCAAGATATGAACCAGCAAGGAGGCAGAACACAGTAAACAAATTCTCCTCAGACCCAATGTATCTGCAGGCCCCCAGGAGCTGGAAAAGAGGGCCACCTGGTGGCATGCGAGCAGAGGCCAGTTACACTTTTTCACTCATAGGCCTACATAGCGTGTGAGCCAGGTTCAGTTAATAATTTATTTTCTGTGTGTGGTCCTTTTATAGCATGCTGGAAGGATGCATAACAGTATTCAGTGGAATGAGACCTTACTGGATTTAGTCCAGTGACATCATACAAGCAATTACTTGTACCCCCATAAATGATCCCCAAATCTCGAGTATTCAATGCCTGGAAGCACAATATACCTTTTGTAGGCATCACTTGGATAGGTTTTTTATATTTGGTAGCCATTCTGTTATTAACTGGAAAGGTCAGAGTATTGTTTTCAATAAGCATAGGAAAGCAAGTAGCAGTCATGTCTAGAGTATCAATTTCCACTCCTCCTTTGAGGTTTTAGCATGACTGTCACTGTGTAACACAGACAGGCAGTGGCATTAGTGGAATCGTTTCCTGATTTGGGGGCAGTTTTAGCTACAAATTTAACAATTGTTTTTGTTTCTTACTGGAGCATAAGCCTTTGCTAAAGCCATCCACAAATTACAGTCCATGGCTTTTCCTGTAAAGAAAGGGAAGGATTAGGATGGCAGAAATAGGAAAAAGAGGAAAAAGGATAAGGTTTTCAGTTTTCATGATGTTGGAAAAGTCTTGATTTATGGCCTTAGGATAGCTGTCAATGTCTAAGATGCCATCTGCTTCTGGGGAAAAGCTTTCTTGGTCAGGTTTACCTTCATGTCTCAAACAGGTATACATTTCCAGGAGCTTGGAGGGGCTCTTTTGAGTTTTAAGATGTGAACCCAAGGTTTAAGCCTTTGATATTTTACTGCAGCATGGGTGGCAAGTAGAACTTGGTATGGTCTCTTCCAATAGGGAAAGGACCATGGGTTCAATGAGGTCTCTGATGTCATTTTCAGAAGATCCAATCTCCAGGTTCTGGGTTTTGAAAGGTCTGGTTGTTCTCAGTCTGTGGGTCATGGAAGATCTCCTTCACTTGGTGAAAATACACTTAGACATAATGCATTAAAGCCTGCAGTATTTAGTCATATCAGAGTTTAGGATAATGGAAGATACACGAGGTTCTATTATTAAGGGCATATGCCTTCCAGGAACTATTCCGTAAGGAGCCAATTGATGTTTTCCATTGGGGGTGGATTTGATTACCATTAAAGCCGAGGTAATATCTTTGGCCAATGCAATCAAATTGATTCAGTTAACTTTGCCAATTTCAGCTGTAAAATGCCATTAGTCTTTTGATCTTTCCAGAAGACTAAGGGTAATAGGGACAATGGTGATGCCATTGTGTGCATAAGCTTATTCAACTGCTTTCTAAATTGTCCAGTGAAATAGGTTCCTCTGTTGCTGGAGATTTCTCCAGGGATGCTCCATAAAGGAAATACTTTTTAAATAACTTGTTAGCTACCATCATAAGATCAGCTTTCCCAGATGGGAAAGCTTCTGTCCAGCCAGATAACATGTAAATACACTGATATCTCACTGAAAATGACAATTGAATAAAGTCCGATAGTGAAAATACACCACCTGAAGTTTTTATTGTTTTCACAGGATTATGAGTTTGACAAACCAAATGTTGGTTATAAACCATTTTATCAATTTGATAACAGCTACCCCTCCAGTATTTGTTCACAATTTGGATAATGCTGTCTGTTACATGATGAGGTGTAGAGTGAAGAGCTTTGTGGAGTGCAGAACTTTTAACAGTGGAAGCTTCAAGGACTCAGGAAGTACCAGAAGGAAGTATTAGGCACCCATCTGAGAGCTCTGTGAGTACACATTTAACACTGAATTTACAGCCATTCGGATACCAATTTTGTTTTTCCAAATCAGGCACATTTCACAGTTTGTTAAATAGGTCAACATAGCGGAGTTGACTTGGATCAATCTTACAGAGTTTATTCAAATTGTGTATCCTAACAGTTTCAACACTAGCTGATTTAGCATAGAAATCTGCCAGGGAATTCCTTTGATATTCAGGTTTAGTTTTACAGCTATGAGCTTCAATCTTAATAATGGCAGTCTGTGATGATAAGAGGATAGCAGAAAGGAGTGCATTTGCTTGGAGACTGTTTTTAATGGGGGGTCCCCCTCTTTGTTTCTATAACATGCCAAAATCATGGACTACTCCAAAAGCATGTAACTATCTGTATAAATATTTACTGAATTGTCTTTAGCTATATGTACAAGCTCAGGAGAAACTGACTTATATTAGGTGAGAGTTCTCTTCTGTATTAACTCATTTCAGGTGATAAGATCATACCCTGCCTGGTATTTTCCTTCTGAGTTTTATAATAAGACCCAAAAACAAAAAGTATCAACTCAGGATTATCAAAGGGATTGTCTCACATATGAACATGAGGAGCCACTATTTCTAACACTACACTCACAATTGTGGTCTTCACCTGCATGAGGCAGGGGTAGTAGAGTAGCAGGGTTAAGTAAATTGCAACATTTCAGATAGAAATTAGGAGACAACAGAAGAATTCCAGAAGGTGTTAATCTACTTGCTGACAAATACAGAGTTTGACTGGAATTTAATATATATTTTTTGCAGTGTGCAAGACTTGCAAATAAAGCTTGTGTCTTAAAAGCGGCTCAGATGAAACTACCAATTTGGCTGCTGCTGCTACTGCTTTTAAACAATTAAAATATGCCTTAGCTACTGAGTCCAATCACAGGCTATAATATGTGATTGGCCTCTATTATCCTTCATGTTTTTGGGTAAGTACTCCTAATGCCTGCATGTTATTTTCGTGAATGAACAGGGTGAAAGGTTTAGCATAATTTGGAAGTCCTAAAACTGAAGGCTGTTGTAAGGCTACTTTCATTTGCAGAAAAGCCTGGTCATGGCTGTCTTCTCAAGGTAAAGGCTCTGATACTGAATTTCTAGTAAGCTAACCCAATGGTGAGGCCATTAGGGAAAATGTGGGACCCAGAATCTGTATTATCCTGCAAGCTCGAGAATGCCTCTTATTGTTTCTTTTAATTGTAGGTCAGGAAAAGCTTTGAGTAGTTTTTATTCTCTCAGGCAAGAGGAGAATTGCTTCAACACTCAGGTTACATCCTAGTGAGTGAACGTTTTTTTCTTGAAAACAGAAGTTTTTCCATTAAAACATTGTGACCCTTAGGAGGCCAGCAAGTTGCTGTAAAAGGATATTGAATTTTTCCCCTCTACTTAAGAATAGTCTTAGTTATTTCTGATTCTTTGTTTTTATGTATCTATTTTTTTAAAGAGCTTTTCAAAATCCCACAAAGACATAGTTAGACTATTGATTTAGATGGCATTGAAACTATAAATCAACTTAGGAAGCTCTAAACTTTTTAAACATTTTAAGTTTCCGTTCCAGCTAATAGCATATTTCCCTGTCTATTTAGGTTTTAGATTTTCTCTCAATACATTTACTAGTTTTGCCATAGGATTCCTGAATATAGTTTCATAAATTTGTTACTCAATAGTGAATAGTTTTTGATACAATTTTAAGTGATAGGTTAAATGTTTTAAAATTTTCTGTTTCTTGCTGATATTTAGAATACAATAAATGCATTTCCAATAATGTTTATTTCTAAAAACCTTATTCAGTTTCTTTTTATCACAGTAGTTTAACTGTATAGGCTGGAGTCAGTGGCAGATTGCCTGAGCTCAGGAGTTCCAGACCAGCTTGGGCAACATGGGGAGACCCTGTCTCTATAAAAATACAAAAATTAGCTGGGCATGGTGGTGCATGCCTGTAGTCCCAGCTACCTGGGGGGCTGAGGCAGGATGATGGCTTGATCTCAGGAGATTGAGGCTGCAGTGAGCTGTGATCACGCCACTACACTCCAGCCTGGGTGACAAAGCAGGACTCTGTCTTAAAAATAAAATAAGGTAAAATAAAATGAAAAGTAATTTAACTGCATATTTATTTGGATGTCTGCATACATAATCATATTATCAAGAATAACAGTGTTGTTTAGTCACCTCCAATTTGTATACCATTTTTATGTTTGCTTGACTGGGCTGGCTATGAACTTCAGTGCTTAGGTGAAAGGAGGAGGAGAAAAGAGGACGTGAAAGAGGACATACTTGCTTGAGACTGATTACAGAGGGGATGCTTTCAACATTTCACTATTTAATATTAAGTTTGATTTACCTTTTCACAGACATCCATTATTAATTTAAGGATAATGTCAATCCTTTTTGTCAGTTTTTTTCATATCTTGAGATGAGTAGATGACTTGTATTTTAATCAGTTAATACAACGAATCACATTTATCAATTTTCTAAAATTAAGCAAACCTTACATACCTGAAATAAACCTAACTTTATAATGATGTATTAACCATTTGCATATCGCTATATTCTAAAAGTGCATATGTTTTTATTTTGTACCAGGCATCTTTTATTATTGAGTTCTAGTTTAATTTTGTTGCATTCAGAGAACATCTTTCTATAATTTCAATTCTTTTGATTTCATTTGATTTGTTTGATATTCCAGAATATAATTTATCTCTGTGAATGTTCTGTGTGCCACTGTTATTTATATCAATTAGGTCAAGTTAGTTCATAATGTTTTTCATATGTTCCATATCCCCCTTTTTCTCTGTCTACCTTTCCTATAAACTACTGAGGACAGACTTTTGAAATATCTACGAACTTTAAATCTGCCTTTCAGTTCTATAAGTTTGTGCTTCATGTATTTTGAGTTCTGTTATTAGGTGATATACATTTTAAATACATTTTACATAGATTTTACGGATTGATCCCTTTCCTATTGTAAAATATCTGAGTCCTTAGTAAAATTTCTTTTTCTGAAATTCACTTTGTCCGATGTTATTACAGCTAATTCTGCATTAATTTGACTAGTTTTTGAATGATATATATTTTCACATCTTACCTTAAACTTCCATTTATATTTCACATGGTTTTCTTGTGGTCAGTGTATAGTAGGGTATTAATTTTTTTTTTTTTTTTTTGAGACAGAGTCTCTCTGTCGCCCAGGCTGTAGCGCAATGGTGCAATCTTGGCTCACTGCAAATTCTGCCTCCCGGGTTCAAGCGTTTCTACTGCCTCAGCCTCCAGAGTAGCTGGGATTACAGGCGCGCGCCACTACATCTGGCTAATTTTTGTATTTTTAGTAGAGACAGGGTTTTACCATGTTAGTCAGGTTGGTCTTGAACTCCTGACCTCAGGTGATCCGCCCACCTCGGCCTCCCAAAAGTGCTGGAATTACAGGCGTGAGCCACTGCACCCAGCTGGGTCTTAATTTTTTATCCAACTAACAATTTGTGACTTTTAAGTTCATTATATTAAATTCTATTTAACAGTGGACATAATTTGGTTTAAATCTGTTTTTGTTTTCTATTTGTTTTATCTTCTCTATTTTTCTTTTTTTTTTTTTTTTTTGAGACAGAGTCTCGCTCTGTCGCCCAGGCTGGAGTGCAGTGGCGCAATCTCGGCTCACTGCAAGCTCCGCCTCCCGGGTTCACGCCATTCTCCTGACTCAGCCTCTCCGAGTAGCTGGGGCTACAGGCGCCCGCCATCACTCCTGGCTAATTATTTTGTATTTTTAGTAGAGACGGGGTTTCACCATGGTCTCGATCTCCTGACCTCATGATCCGCCCGCCTCGGCCTCCCAAAGTGCTGGGATTACAAGCCTGAGCCACCGCGCCCGGCCGAATTGCACTCTTTAAGGAGTTGAATTTTATGGTGCATGACATGTATCTCAATAAAGTTGTTTTTTAAAAATGTTTTTATATCTGTGTATGTCAATTTAAAGGCCAAGAATTTAGAGACTATAAAATCTACACAGGAAGATGATTAAGAACATAATCCTTAAATTCTGAAAAATATTTAGGTTTAAATTTTGGTTTTATATTTATTATGTCTTATCAAAAGTCAGTTACTTAACATCATTGGGCTTCTGTTTTCTCAAATAATATGAGAATAACAACACTACTTGTTAAGGAGCAGGGATTCAGACAGTATTGTTGTTCCAGTGATATATTGTGGGAATGTCCTCGGGCCAAGGGGAGTGAAGACAGTAGAATAGGAGAAGGAAAAGAAGCTAGTGAGAATGCAGCTGGAGAGTAGCATTAATCTGTTGCTCTAAGAAGTCAGTCAGTCACTGGCCAAAATCTGAAAGAGGCAGCATGAGAAGGTGCAGTCCTCCAGTCTGGTGGCTGTTAGCCTTTCAGTGGTCATCACTCATTGCTACTGGGAATAGACACACTTGCCAGTGAAGGGAGTCTGTGATGGGCACCAGCTGCATCTACTACTCACTCCTCCCCCATGGTATTGTAGGAATGATGCAAGGTAATGCATTGATTGCAAGGGTCTGCACAGTACCTGGAACATAAGAAGAACTATATACATAGTAGCTATTCATCTAAGGCATACAATATCAAATAACTAAAGAATGAAGTAAACTAATTATATATATACAATACAATGAAATAAACTAATTATATATATATAATACCACCCAGCAAGAAAATCTTACTGTACATGTTGCCTCCTCATCAAATGTAAATATGTGACTTATTGAGCGTCCTTCATGATGAGGTTGTAAAGGAGTAACTTTCAGAGGGCTTGTCCAACCTGAAAACACAAAAAAAGTGAATGGGATTTTGGTTAAAAACACAATAAAAGTTCTTTTTTCAACAGAAATATTTACTATTAGAAGCTAGACTGTGTGATCGTAATTCATTTTTTAATGGATTATTTAATAACTTTTCTGGATCTTTTAGCTGTGAGAACAGAATAGCTCTGGAATTTCTATGTGAGCCTAATTACAATAGTGCAGAATCACTTGTTATTTCTTACTTATTATTGGAAGATACCTATTAGGTACTATACATCTATGTATGTGCACACAGACATGTTGGGGATGGTGGTGACACAAGGTGAGTCTGGTTATTATGCAGATAATTCATATAATGATAGATTAGAATTCCTAAAAAACTAGCCAATTATAAAAAGCAGCCTTCAAAAATATTTAGTACACTGTAATTGGAAGCTTTTATATAAAGATGAAAAACAGGGCTCCTGGTTTTGAGGTGTCCGTAAGCAAATGGAAAGTACAAACATATAAGTAGATAATTTCAATATGGTGTGGCAATACAGCAATAGCTGAGCTCAGAGTGCTGTGGGGGTGCATAGGAAGGATACCTAAGAATACCTAGTCTAACCAGGTTGTCGGGGCTTAGGGACATCTCCCCAAAGATAACACTTGATATAATCTTGACAATTAAAGTAGAACTTGGATGAAAAAGGAGAAGTAGAGGAAGCATAGTTGTTCCAGGAACGGAAACAGTATGTGCAATGGTAGTCCCGCTCTGTGAGAGCCTCTTAATGTGTATAGAAATTAAAAAATGTTAGGTATAGCAGATTGTAAAATGGTAGATAGGAAATGGTAGAAGATAAGCAAAAGAAATAGTCCAAGGTCAGGGCATGAAAACCTCGGACTCAACCTGCAGATGGATTGCCCTTGAAGGGTTTTAATAAGAGAGAGAGATTACTTTGGTTTGGGCAGGTGACTAGCACAGGTGAAGATGATTGCGGTGTCTCTGGTGGTTTCCATAGAGATCAATTCTCCTATCCCATGGGGGCTTCTGATTTGGTCCCCTACTTCATAGCTTTGTTCCACGAATTAATCCAAATTGGAAAAATGTAAAATTAAAAGTTAAAATTTGAGATCAGGATGGACAGCACAGAGATGTTGAAGCATGAGAGAGATGCATTGTGAGAGGTGCTTAGGGAAGGATAGGAGCTCCATGGTCATCTGTGGATGCCACTCTGGAGCAACTCTATCACAGATGCCACCTATCTAATATTATATATTATATATATGTAAATACATATTATATATGATCTTATATACTTACAAGTATATACATTATATATTACATATAATATTATATACTTACAAGTATATACATTATATATATATAAGTAATGCATATACTTACTTGCTTGGGTTCCAGAGTGACATTCATGAGTTATTTGACCCATCTGAGCCTCATTTTCCTAAACTTTAATGACTACTGTCAGAGTTATAAAAACTGTAATTAATGAATACAAAGAAATAAACAAACTACGGCATGTAGTTTAAGTGCTCAACATGTTTATTAATTAACAATTAGTGGCTGTAATACCATTAGTATTTTTAGTACTAATCTAGTAATACTATTTTCATGATGATGATAATGATGATTGATGATAATTCAGTCAATATTTGACTGAGAAACTCAGGACAGAATCTGAAATGGGGATTTTCAAAGGAGGAATAGAGAACAAGTGTATACTGGATAGTGGGTTTAGAAGGGCCAGTTAGAGAACAGAATGTCAGCGGACCTCAGTGCACTATTGTTGACTTTGAAGCTTGAGGTGATCACATGAGTAGGATATGGGTAGCCTCTAGGAGCAGACAGAGTTCCCTGGCTGACAGTGCATGAGGAAATAAACAGTTTAGATGGAAGAAACTGGATTCTGCAACAATCTGAATGCGCTTGGAAGTTGATTTTTCCCCAGACCCTCTATAGATAAGAATCAAGATAACACCTTGATTTTGGCTTTATTTATTTATTTGAGACAGAGTCTCACTCTGTTGCCCAGGCTGGAGTGCAGTGGCATGATCTCTGCTCACTGCAACCTCCGCCTCCTGGGTTCAAACAATTCTCCCACCTCAGCTTCCTGAGTAGCTGGGATTACAGGCACGCACCACCACAGCCAGGTCATTTTTGTATTTTTAGTAGAGACAGGGTTTCACCATGTTGGCTAGGCTGGTCTTGAACTCCTGACCTCAGATAATCCACCTGCCTCGGCCTCCCAAATTGCTGGGATTACAGGCGTGAGCCATGGCTGTGCTTGGCCAATTTTGGCATTATTATTATCATGGATTCTAAACAGAAGACCCAGATGACATTCCCCAGACTTCTGATCCACAAAGCTGTGATTAATGGGCTTCACCTTAAGCTGGAAAGTTTGTGTCAATTTGTTACAGCAGCAAGAGAAAACTAATACAGATACAGAGGTGAGAGGCCAAAGCAAAGGGAGGAAAGGAATGCTGAATCCCATGGTCATTTCAGTTTTAAGAACCATGAGGATGATTCTGTCTGTGACACAGCTGGACAAAGGAAACTGTCTAGAAGTCTATTGTGCCAAGAGCAACAGGATGGCATTTTGTGGTATCTATCTTATTTGGAGCCATTCAAACAACTGCTTTGAAAAAGCAGGAAATTAGGAAAACAATAAAACTTGAATTCTAATATTAAGCCAGATTAGAAGAAAGGACTCTGGACAATGAATTACACCTCAGAGTCATCAAATTTAAGACTAAGTAAGAGGATATCCTTTCCTCCACTCCATTTCAGTATCTACTATTTGAAAAACAAACAATTCTAAAACCTAATGGCTTAAGTCAACCATTTATTCTCTCCCAGGATTCAGAAGATAGTTGGGAGTGGTTCTTTCACATGGTGTCAGTTTCAATAGCTGCAAAGTTTCAAAAATGGCCTCACTCACATGGCTGGCAAGCTAGTATTGACCATTAGCTGGGGGCTTAGGCGGGCATACTGGCAAGTGTCTTGTATTTGTTCCTGTGGGCATAGGTTGGTCTTTCACAGGATAGTGACTGAGATCCCAGATAAGACTCTGAAGAGGACTAATCCCAATGTGCAAGTGCTTATCAAGTCTCCATTTGCACAATGCTTACTAACATATAATTGGCCCAAGCCAGTCAAATGTCCAGGCCCAATGTCAACGTGGGAAGTAAACAGTTTATTGGTAAGAGTGGCAGGCACACACAGGAACAGCGTGAATTGCTGAGGATCACTTTTGGACCAGCTACCATTCATCACTTCTTCATAAATTTAAAAAGGTTAAAATCATACAGTGTCTTTTCCAGTAAAAATGAAAAGAAACTAAAAATCAACAAAAGAAGGGAAACTGGAAAATTAACAGATATATAGAAATTAAACATGATGCCACAAAACAAAGGATCAAATAAGAAATCATAAAGGAAATGAGAAATTATCTTGAGAAAAACGATTTTATTATTTATTTATTTATTATTATTTTTTTGATGGCATCTCGCTCTGTCACCCAGGCTGGAGTGCAGTGGCACCATCTCGGCTCACTGCAAGCTCCGCCTACCAGGTTCACACCATTCACCTGCCTCAGCCTCCCAAGTAGCTGGGACTACTGGTGCTCACCACCACGCCCGGCTAATTTTTTATATTTTTAGTAGAGACGGGGTTTCACCATATTAGCCTGAATGGTCTTGATCTCCTGACCTCATGATCCACCTGCCTCAGCTTCCCAAAGTGCTGGGATTACAGGCGTGAGCCACCGTGCCCGACTGAAAAATGAAAATTTAAACAACAAAATTTATGGGGAATGACCTTAGCAAGATGGCAGAGTAGGAAACTCTGAACTTCCTCTCCCCAATTAATAAACTGATTCATGAACAAGTTACCTTTGTGAGAAATACAGAAACTAAGTGAAAGGCTCCTGCACCTTGACAGAATGCAAAACAGATGCACTGAAGGTGATATGGAGATTTGAGTTAGTCACCCTCTTGCAGATTCCCTGCCCCTGGTGCAGTACCAGACAATCAGGAAGAGATTTCCTAGCTCTCAGATTCATTCAGAGTGTTCTCCCCTCAACTGCTTCCCATGTTTAGCACCCCAACTTTTCCAAGGGAGCTCCCCAGAGGACTGGCTTCTGTCTTGCCACTCCTGGAGCCCTGAGGGGTATGGTACAATCTAATGATCCAAGAGTGAACAGAGATTGCATTCTGGACTGGTGGATAGCACAGACTCTCCCATATGCTCAGCACAGAGTAAGCAGATTTTAAATAATCCTCTTTCTCAGCCCCCTAGAAAAAGTTGATTCACTCATGTGTCCAGCACCCCAACTTCTCGGTAGTTGCCTAAAGAACTAGGATTTATCTCACCAGTCCTGGAACTCTGATGAATCCAACATAGTCTAACCCCCTGGGGGAAGACGGAGAAGGTAGCCTGGGCTTGTAGATGCCACAGATCTAGATCTAGAGATAGTCACCATAGATCCAAGAGTTGATCCAGGACCCCAGCTTCTCTGGGGCTGCTCCAAAAAACAGCATCTGTCTTATCAGTCATGACACTCTGATGAATCTGGCACAGTCTAGTTGCCTTTGGGATAATGGAAATGGGAGTTTGGGCTAGTAGTCACCATAGCTCCCCCTCTCCTCAGCACAGAGCAAGTGAACAAAAATCCCATCTCTCAGATTCACGTGGGAAGGAAAACAGTTGGCAGAGGTTCTCAAATCTCTGGCCAGGCTGAAGGGTGAAGGTCTTCTTCTTTACAAGACCAGGTCATGAAGAATGGAAGAAGTGCCTGCTTTGTCTCATGTGGAAACACCTACACAGAGAGTCAAGGAAAATGAAGAATGAGGCAAAGATCCTCCAAACAAAGGAGGAAGATAAATTTTCAGAAACCAATCCTAATAAAATAGAGTTAAATAATGTACCCCACAGAAAACTGTCACGAAAATGCTCACCAAGGTCAAGAGAATCATAAATGCAGGAAGAGATAGACAGCAATACAATAATAGTAGGATATTTTAGTACTGCACTTTTAATAATGAATAGAACATCCAGACAGGAGATTGATAAGGACATAGAGGACTTGAAAAACACATAGATCAAATAGACCTAATACTCACAGAAATTTTGGACATATACTACAACATAAGTGAACCTGAAGGACATTATGGTAAGTGAAATAAGCCAATCACAAAAGACAAATAATATGTGATTTCACTTAAGTGAGGAACCTAAAGTAGTCAAAATCATAGATAACAGAAGATATAATGGTTGTTGCCAGGAGTTCATAACTCCTGTCAGGGAGGGAAATAGGGGGTTGTTTAATGGGTAAAGAGTTTCAGTTTTGCAAGATGAAGTGAATCCCAGAGATGGATGGTGGTGATATTTGCACAGTATGAATATACTACTTAATACTAATTAACTATAAAGATGGCTGTGGTGAATGTCTGTATACCCCCTAGATTCGTGTGTTGAAGCCTAACTCCCAATGTGATGTTATTTGGAGGTGAAGACTTCGGGAGGTAATTAGCTTTAGATGAGGCAAATAAGGTAAGACCTTCATGATGGCATTAGTGTTAAGTAGAGGAAGGGAGATTAGAGCTCTCTCTCGCTCTCTCTCTGAGGATGCAAGGAAAAAGAAGCCTTCTATAAGCTAGAATGAAGGTCTTCACCAGCAATCAAATATACCGATTCTATGATTCTTGGCTTCCCAGCCTCTAGAACTACGAGAAACAAATATCCGTTGTTTCAGCCACCCAGTCTTTAGTATTTTGTCATGCAATGTGACTTAATACAATGGTTTAAAAAAAGATAGAAAGACATACAAAGTGATATCAATAGTGATATCAGGAGGCCAAAGTGGAGGACAATCAAGGAAGTGACAATAGACGAGGTCTATTTCTTCTGTGATAACAAAGGCTGGATCATCTACTGCAATGAGAGGCAGAGTTCTATGAAGGATTTGAATATAATTAGAATAAATTTAGAATAGTTAATTGGTAGATGATAAAGAGAGGCAACTGGATCAAGAAAGGAAGTACTAAACACAGTAAAAGGTCTATACAAGTTTGGAATGGGGCAAGAAGAAATCAGCAATATAATATTTTATGATCTTTCTTTGATATTTGTGAAAGTCCACTGAAGAGAGCATACCAGTGTGTGATGTAATTAATTCTGAAATGTCCGTCTTTATGAGAATGTATTAGAAATAATGTGTATTTAGGTTTGTTAAAACCTGAAAGTACTTATCATTTACAATTAATGATTATTTCCAGGATGTACAAAGTCGTTGAAAGCCTAGGACAAATTATATTGAACTCTGTCCCCAAATTGCAGGTATTACTTTTTGAAACTCTTAATAGCTAATAATAAGAGCTACTATTAATGAAATGTTTTATCAGGTTTCAGGGATTCTGCTAAGCACTTTACAAGTGTTAATTCATTTGATTCTTACAAATGTTTAAAGGAAGTAAAATTATTCCTAATTTATGTATGAAGAAACTGAAAATTTTGGACTTCTTACAATATGACATTAATTCTTTATTTTAGGTATTTTTACATAAAATGGCCCTTTACTTATTATCTTATGAAGTTACACTCTTAGGTGAGTTTTTTTTTTTTTTTTACATAAAATGAGCCTTACTTATTATCTTATGAAGTTTTACTCTTAGGTGAGTTTTACAAGTAAGGATACACAGGCATAAAGAGAATAGTAACTAGCCCTGGGTCGTACAGCAACTGAGTTTTTGCCAGAGTTCAAGGCCAGACAGTCTGAGTCTAAAGTCTGTTCTCTAAATTCCTCTGTTTCACTGATTCAGGCAGTGAAATACATGGGACATATGAGCTCTATACTTGGTTCTGACTTGGTGGTACAAAGTCTGTTAACACCATTTTAGCCCTATGTTAGCTTGGCTAAACCATTTCTTCAACCTATCATTTCTTAGAATAATGTTTAAGTCTTCTTCTTATAGCATTTGGCCCTTTCCTTTTCCCAAGCTAAAAATGTTGATCTTTTTACATTCCTGCCTGCCAGACAGCTTTTATACAGAAAATAGTACCTGTGGCTTTCCTTTGGAGGTGTTTCTCATCATTTAGAGGAACTTCATTTACAGGAGTTCTTACAGAGAAACCACATGGTGCAGATGTCAGTAAGGTGTCATCAAACCTGCCTCCATGGCTGTGGAGCTATTTATGCAGAGTTTGCTTCATTTCAGCTTCTGTTCTTATTGGAGCCTAAACATTTACGTTCAAGTACTTAAATTTTTCCCATTTTATTTCAATCCTTAAAACTAACTCTTTCGTAATCATCAGTGAATTAATTATTTCAAAGGAGAGAGACAGATAAGGGGGATTTCTATACAATTATCAAAGTGATACGTAAAATCCCCGTGGTAAAACAAGCTTATCCATATATCTAGAATAAATAATGTTATATACTTTGTGTTAATCACTAATGAATGTTCTTTTCTTAAAGAATAAATTTTCTTTTACAAATAAGTTTATAAGGTTTATCATTCCTTTGTTTCTTATAATCTGTAATTTAAAAATAAACCCTTTTTCAGATCATTATAATTTTGTTAATTTAACCGCCTAAATATTGAATCTTATGTCCATACTCTCTTCCCTCGAGTATTTAAAAAATAGAAAGTTCATGTCGCTTCACTTACCTCCAAGTCTTGCTCTGATAGAAATGTCTGGTACTTCCCTGGAATTCCATCTCCTGTTTTGTTGCAGTTCTTCTGATAGAATTTTTTGCCTTTTTATTGTTGTTCGAAATTCTGTGTCTGGTCTGGGAACTCGATGTTGAGGTTTCACATCACTAAAATCCACTAGGGTTGGTATGGTTCTGCCAATGCCAGGATTTAAATCAGCATCACCACCAGGACTCATAAACCCTGAACAGGAATCACGTAAGGGCACATCATCCCGAAGTGGAAATAATGGATAATGTGGCCCATATGGTGGGGGATAAGGATAATGTAAATGATAGTCTGGCAAAACTGAAGGGGGATAAGGGTGAAATTTAAGAAAAGTAGGGTTGCATTTCTTTTCAAATCTGCCATAGTTATGTCTGTTCTCAAGACCTTTCACAAAAGGCATGTTCATTTTTCTTAAGAGATCATAATAGTGTGGGTAATCTATATTCTCAACAGTTCCTGAAAGGATGGATCTTTTAGAGATATTTATCTTTCCAGGCGTGTCCTGAATCTCTACATCCATGGACTTTTTCTTTAGAATTTTTGATAACTATAAAGTATTTCTGATAATTCCTTTATCTTTAACTATATAAACTCTATTTCCAATAACTAAAGATCTGTGTTAAACTGGTATAAAATTGACACAGCTTTCTAAATGTTGGCAGATAATTTTGTTTTTCTTTTTAAGGTAAATATTTTCCTCCACCAAAGGAAGAATAGGGCGATGAAGGAACAGGACAGAAGGAGAAAAAAGCAGAGCCCTTGTTGCTTGGCAACGGCTAGAACTCTTAACACACTGAACCATTTATTATGTACATCATAATTCTTAAGAAAAACAAAAATAGCCTTGGTACTAATATTTCCATGATACTTTTCTCCCCAGTGCTCAGGAAAGCTGTGTTCATTTACTTATTTTAAAATTTTTCCATAAGTTGGTATTTTATGGGTATAAAATATATTTAAGGAGTGTAAATAAAGCAGTTAATTGAGAATACATTTCCCAAAAGTATATATGTGACTACAATTAAGTATTTATAGATATAACACTTGCTATCTAATTAAATGTAAATCTAAATGCACTACAAAATATGAACATTACTAAAGTTAAATTGGTATATCTAATTTTTTTTTTTTTTTTTTTGAGATGGAGTCTCGCTCTGTCGCCCAGGCTGGAGTGCAGTGGTGTGATCTTGGCTCACCGCAAGCTCCGCCTCCCATGTTCATGCCATTCTCCTGCCTCAGCCTCCCAAGTAGCTGGGACTACAGGTGCCCACTACCACGCCCTGCTAATTTTTTGTATTTTTAGTAGAGACGGGGTTTCACCGTGTTAGCCAGGATGGTCTCGATCTCCTGACCTTGTGATCCGCCTGCCTCAGCCTCCCAAATTGCTGGGATTACAGGCGTGAGCCACCGCGCCCAGCCCTGGTATATCTAATTTTTAAGAAAAACAGAAAATTATAATGAAAGTACAGGTACATCTTTACATGCCCTAAATTATCTTTACTTCCCTTAAATTTGCCATGGTGTCCAGAGTAAGAACAGTAAGAGTTTTAAATTCGTTTTAGGAAAAATTATCTTTACTTCCCTTAAATTTGCCATGGTGTCCAGAGTAAGAACAGTAAGAGTTTTAAATTCATTTTAGGAAACCATAACAGGTATCAGTTAACTGTCTACACACAAAATATCATTTAAATCACTAATATATTGGTTCACTTAAAAGCTCTTTTACCTGGATAATTTCATCTCGCATGAACTACTATAAGAGGAAATGCAGATATTAGAATTTGAGGTAAAAGTTCACATCATCCTTACTGCAGCAAAAATGTTAAAACAGGCAAGATTTTAGCTTTGAAGAGTCAGGCACATAATCGTTAATCAGGCCAACTGTCAAGGGTGATATGTTTGGTATAATCAGAATGCCTATGCCCCACTGAAAGTCTTTACAATTTTGAGATATACTATTAAACAAGTGAGATTAAGTTAGGTGGTTAGGCTGTCAGTTTTAAATCCCTCATCCAGATCATAGCATATCAAGTGACAGTTTTTAGTCCACCCATGATCACTCATTTCTTCATATCAAAAGTGATAACTCACTTGTAATTAGGCATTCTATATTTAGTTGCTCAAACTTCATTCTTCAATGTATTTGCACCAACTGCTTAAGATTTATTTCTATCACAGCTCTGCTCCCATTAAGTAAATCCTTCCAGCAGCAGAAAAGTAGAGGCATGAGTCTCTTTCAATTTCTCTAAAACAAGTTCTGGCTATAAATGGCCTCTTAGGCTGTGTATGGGAAAATAATAACCCCCATAACTTTGTACTTAGAATGGATCCTTTACAAGTGACAGATTAACAAGAGAAAAACAGAAGTTTGTTGATATATTTCATTTATATATGAGGAACATCCAGAGAATGAGTAGTTCTCAAAGAAGCGTCTTCGAATTCCAGCTTGTATAGCATCTTCAACAAATACTAGGAAATTTTTAGAGATGTGACAAAGGAAAAGTACTCTGAGTTTCTACAAGCAGTAACTTGGGCTAAGCAAACAAATAGCAGACAAAAGATGGTTTTAAAAAAAGCTAATATTAATTTCTCTGATATCATTTCAAGGCTAATGAGGGTCTGAAGCTGTCTTCAGTGGTTAACCTTTGTTCACCCTGGTAAAGGAGTGGGGCAGGATACCTTTTCTCTTTCTAAATCTATGTCTTGCTTCTGGGTAAAAAGAGGGAAGGTGGACAGCTCTCCTGCATCTGCTGGTTCTTGTCTTCAGGGCAGCAATCCTTCATATTTGAGAAGGTATATTCTGGTCTCCCACACAGGATAGATGGTTTTGTATGTTTTGCTGAATTTAGGTGACACTATAAGATGATCTTCCAGTCTATTTTAGAAAGTAAATTTCATCTATGGTTGTTTCCTCTGTCCTTCCAACAAGCTTCTTTCTGAAGCTAAAGGCCTTACTTACCTTTAATTCCCACTAAGTGTGTATTGCATTTATCTCCCAATTAAGTTCCACACATCCATAAAATACTAGCTGCTGACACTACTAGATCAAAGCAGTCCACTGAGGGCTTTACATGTCTTAACTCATGCATTCTCACTATCTGTTGTTCGAAACTGGGCCCCACATCTACCACCTGGCTTATAAAAAGGGCCTTCCGATCACAAACGCTATGCAAAGGTAAAAGCATGGGCTTTGGGGCCCAACGATTCTCTCTCAGCTCTAGGATCTTGGACAAATCACTTATGTTCTTGAGGATGCCCTGCTTGGCGGTGTTGTCCTGAAGGCCCAGCCGCACGGCACAGCTGGAGAGTGTAGGCCCCACCAACTATGTGGAGACACAGGCTAACCCCTAGTCTACCACCCCGGCGGAAGTGGGAGCACGTCCATCAGGTCCGTTGTTCCGGTCCTCCGCCCGCCAACTTCCGGCTGCAGATGGGTGCGCGTTGCCTAACGACCTTCCTAGCGGACGGTGGGCAGGCGACGGTGGCGTGTGGATGGAGGCTTCCGCCCTTGGCCCAGCGCGGCGGGGCAGGCGGCGGACCCGGGTCGCCGGCTCCCTGTTCTCTCGGGCCGCCATCCTCCTCTTTATCTCCTCCTTCCTGGTGCGGGTGCCCTCATCAGGTGAGGGTCCGCGCCGCCCTGCCGGCTCCGCAGGGACAACCGCAGCTTCCCCCACTCTTCGAATTGCCTTTTCTTGTGTCACGTGCATTCGTTTTATATAGAGACAGCTTGCTCACTAATACGTGACAAGAAAGGTTTATTTTTTATAGAAGTCGTACAAAGGCACTCTGTATTTGCATAGAGGAGTGAATGACAGGAAATTAAGGTATAGGTAGATCACTACCTCACCTACAGTTGGAGTTTTACAATTAAATTGCTTTGTTAATAAACTCCCCAATTCAGTCCATGGGTCATCTGCCAGGTTTGCATTTCAGTATGTGAACTCTGTAATGATGAGCTCAGTGTATTTCAAATAGGCAACCTGCTGCTTTGAAATTATCCGTGATGGTGGAGTGCCATCTATTGGTTTTAGCTGTAAAATATAGGAAATAATGCGATTTTAAAGTTTTGACCTCTAAAGAATTGAAGTACTTGTCTATACTGTTTTAAAAATACATTTAAGATACTGATGAACAAACACTGAGGAAGGAAGTGAAAGTTTAATTAAACCGTTATTTAACTAGAAAGGTTTTGGTTGCATTATTTTGTGTTGAAATTCTAGACTCATAAAACAAAATATCTCCCAAAATTGATAAAATCACAGAGATTTGCTTCAAATGAAAAAAATTGTTCAAATAAGGAATAATGAAAAAAAGAAGTCCTCCAAGAATATAAATGTAAAAGGAATGTGGAGGTAGGCAGGGGATAGGGGAGGAGAAAGGAAGTAAATGGAGTGAATAGAGATTTAAAAATCAAAGTCCAGGCATCAGGAATCCAAAGATTATTCTTCTGTAAGTATATGAATAGCCGATAGCCATCAATTGCCATGTAGGAGAAAGATGCTTCTTGGATCTGTTTCATGGTCGTGTATTAGGTGTGAAAGGGTTTTTATTTTAAATTTTTACCTGGTGATCTTTTGATGACATAATAAGATTAGACCTATGAGATATAAGAAATAGAATAAGCAGTTAGTATCTTGTAAGTGATGAATAGTGAAGGCCTCTTATATAGCATTTTACAATTTATACAGTATTCTCATTTTCTACAGTAACTGTAAGGATGGAATTATTATTAGTCCCATTTCACATATAAGAAAACTGAAGCTTCTGGAGTTTAAAGTGATTTTCCTGAAACCAGTAAGTGGCAGAATTAGGATTTAAACTCAAGTCCTCTGGCTTTGATACCACATCTTTTCTTTGCACTTTACTATTCCTGTCTGCTAAAGGCTATTTGGGTATAATGCTTTATTGCATTTTTATACTGCCCCTCACACTATTATGCCCATCACATTTGCTCATTTAACAATGTAGACTATCAGAATATGTTTCACAATTATTATTTAATATTTACAATGTGCAAGGTATAGTGTTTGATACTGATTCTTGATAAGTTAAACATAAACATTGATCCCACTATCAATGGAGCTTATAATCTAATAAGGAAAATGGTATGTGTGAATCAAGAACTATAGTATAAGACAGTGTCTACAAGGGTTTTTCTGATGTTATCTTCTGGAATTTTTATAGTTTCAGGTCCTAGATTTAAGTCCTTAATTCATCTTGAGTTGATTTTTATATAAGGTGAGAGATGAGGATCCAGTTTCATTTTTCTGCATGTGGCTTTCCAATTATCCCAGCACCATTTAGGCAAAGATTTCATGTCCAAGAACCCAAAAGCAAATGCAACAAAAACAAGGACAACTATGTTGGACTTAATTAAACTGAAGAGCTTTTGCACAGCAAAAGGAACAGTCAGCAGAGTAAACAGACAACCCACAGAATGGGAGAAAACCTTCACAATATATACATCTGATGAAGGACTAATATCTGGAATCTATATCCAGAATCTACAAGGAACTCAAACAAATTAGCATGAAAAAAAAAACCCAACAATCCCATCAAAAAGTGGGCTAAGGACATGAATAGGCAGTTCTCAAAAGAAGATATACAAATGGCCAACAAACATATGAAAAAATGCTCAACATCACTAGTTATCAGAGAAATGCAAATCAAAACCACAATGTGATACCACCTTACTCTTGCAAGAATGGCCATAATCAAAAAATAAAATAAAAAAAAAGATGTTGATGTGGATGCGGTGAAAAGGGAACACTTCTACACTGCTGGTGGGAATGTAAACTAGTACAACCACTATGGAAAATTGTGGAGATTCGCTAAAGAACTGAAAGTAGAACTACCACTGGATCCAGCAGTCCAACTACTGGGTGTCTACCCGGAGGAAAATAAGTCATTATACGAAAAAGATACTTGCACACACATGTTTATAGCAGCACAATTCACAGTTGCAAAAACATGGAACCAGTCCAAATGCCCATCAATCAACGAGTGGATAAAGAAACTGTGGTGTATGGTATATGTGTGTATATATATGTGTGTGTGTATACATATATATGTGTATACACATATATGTGTATACACATATATATGTATACACATATGTATATATGTATACACATATATATGTATACACATTTATATATGTATACACATATATGTATACACATATATATGTATACACATATATGTGTATACACATATATATGTATACACATAT